>NC_056727.1:963923874-964131374 GCF_019279795.1 Protopterus annectens | reverse complement strand
TTTTATTTGACTTTTCACACCTCCAGCAAAAAACATTTTTAGTAGTACTCATCTTTTTAATTCTATCTGGTGTTAAACATGCTCTATGTAAACATTTTCAGTTAAATATTTTCCAGTACTGTGTGCTAGAGGTGTAATTAACCGATACTAAGATGTTACTTTTCATTTCTTCTGTTAACTGCAATGACTGACCTTTTGTTAAGAACTGCCAGTATGATGGTTTGGGAATTGTTTTGTATGTTATTAACTCTTTATATAGCTTTGAAATGGATTTTTTCTTTTCACAACTATTATATATAAATTCATACAGAAAACTTATTAGATTTGGAATATCTTTAAATGAGGAATTATTAATTAATCTGCATAAATCCTGAGTGTACATTAGATTGCTTTGTAAGGTTAACCAGTCCTGTGGTGGAATATCGTAAGCAGTTTTTATCATATGGATATCTAAAACATTTCATTTATTTACACATTGAAACCAGCATAATAATCTATTTTGTTCCCAGGAGGTTATTGTTTCCCTATATATTTTATGAGGAAAGTTCTTAGTGATGGTAAATGGGGTTAAAAGGTCAAACCAAAGTTTTAAATCTATGTTTGCATTGATAAGTTTCCTAAAGGAATTGATGTAATGATTAATCAGTGTTGTTTTAAAAGGTTTTGTTATATTATATTGTATACTTATGCAGAGTATGTACCACGGTTTGTTTGATTTGTCTACTATTAAACATTTTTTTAACAGATTAAATTAATTTGTTAATATAGCCGTTGTTAATTCTTTCCAGTTGGCAAAATAATTTGGGTTTATCCAGTCTAGTGTCGTTTTAAGCACAGATGCTTTTATAAATGTTTCTATTTCTGGGAAGTTCAATCCTCCTTGTTTCCAGGGTCTAATGTGATGAGTTAGAGCTGCACTATTCTTTTTGGGATACCATAAAAATTTTATTAAACATGAGTTTATTTCTTTAAGAATTTATCTTTCAGGAATTAACTGTATTGCTAATGTTACACATAGTATTTTTGGCAATAAGACCATTTTTATTAATTGCAATCTGTCTTCAAAAGTTAATATAATTTTGTTCCACTTTTCTATATATATTTTTATTGTTTCAATAAGGTTTTTATAATTTATTAATATTGTTTTGTTTATATTTTTGCATAACACTATTCCTACATAATTTAGCGTACATTCTTGTTTTCCTTTATGGATTTATCTGTAACTTGTATGTCTTTTTTCTTATTTAAAAATATAAATTTTTATTTTGATCTATTAAAGTGTAGATCTGAAATCTTATAAAAATTCTCCATTACTTCTTCTAGCTCTCCTAATGACTCTCTGGACTTTGATAGGGTTAATAAAATATCATCAGCAAAAAGCATTATTTTAGACATGTACTGGTCATAGACTTCTATTCCTTTTATTCTTAGATTATTGCATATTATTTCTGCAAGTATTTATATAGCCAAAGCAAATAAAATAGGAGAAAGGGGACATCCTTGTTTAGTACCTTTCGTTATATGGATAGACTCTGAGGTAAAAGAACCTAATTTAATGTAGGCTAAGTTATTAATATATATATATATATTTTAGTAATAAGATGAAGGGAGGAGGAAATTCAAATAATGCTAAAGTTTTAAATAAATATTCCCAGTTGAGGGAATCAAAGGCTTTTTCTATGTCTAATCCGATTACAAGTGTTGCTCTATCTTCTTTATTCACATAATCTATAAGAGTAAGTATCCTTTTAATATTATCATGTGTGTGCCTGTTATATAAAATGCCAGTTTGATCATTATTAATTGTCTTTGAAAGTGGGATTTTCATTCTGTTAGCTAGGATTGACATGAATATTTTGTAATCATTATTCAGTAATGATATGGGTCTGTATGAGGTGCAAAGGTCTGATGGTTTATTATCTTTTAGAATTGGTGTTATGAGAGAATATTTCCATGAGGGTGGTATATTTGCTTCTGACTGGACTTCTAGCAAAGTTTTATGAAAAATGGAGATTACTGTTGAAAGGAAGAGTTTGTACATTTCCGTATTTATACCATCTATCCCTGGAGCTTTGTTAGATTTATTTTCTTTTATCTTGTCAAAAATTTCTTTGTAGGATATAGGTTTTTGTAGGTCTAGTTTTAAGTTTCCGGGATTTTTTTATATTGATAAGGTTTGTATCTGAGTTTATTTGGTTGGTATCTAAATCTTCTTTTTGAAGTGTTCCATATAATGGAACCGAAATGCTTCAAGGATGTCTCCTGTATCTGATACTTTTTTCCCTTTCTCTTCATGATATATACTACTAATGTTATTTGCTTTAAATTGTATTTTAATTCTTGTAGATAAGTTATGTAGATATCTGGGGGAGGTGGCTAATGAGTTTATTTTTAATTTTTCCAAGGCTAGACAAGTTTTGTGTGTTAGAATTTCATTATATTTTTATTTAATTCCTCTATTTCTTTTTTGAGTTCTAGACAATTCTGATTTTTTTTTTAGATTTTGCTGTCAAGAGTCTGGTTTGCAAGTCTAATGATTCAGATTCCCACTCACTAACTTTGTTTTTGTACCAGCTAAGGGTCTTACCAAATAAATATGCTTTTAATGAGTCCCAAACCATGACTCTACTGATTTCTGTTGTATTATTAATTTCAAGAAATAATTGTAGCTCTGACAACATCCAGGGTCTGAATTATTTAATTTTCGTGATATATGATGGAATTCTAGTAGAGAGGAATATAGGTTTAAACTCTATTTGGAGTTTCATTATCAGAGAGTCATGATCTGAGAAGGGGCATGGAACTATTGAGAAGTTAAGGATTTTTGTTTGTAAATCTTGAACTACAAATAATTTATCTATTCTGGTTTGTGTTCCAAAACTATGGTCTTTATGGGAAAATAATAAGGATTTATCATCTTTTACTTTAAAAGTGTCTATTAAATGAAATGAATCAATCCATTTTTTGAAGGATTTTGAAATAGTTGCTATGCAAAAAGACTTCTTGGTGGTTTCAGAAGCATCTAAGGTACAATCAAAGTCTCCTCCCAGTATAAGATTTCCTTTATAATTGTTGGAAATAAAATCTAGGTGTTTTTTAACCATTCCTGCTCCAGTTCCTGGGAACCAATATAGATTAGCTAAGGTCCATATTCTGTTATTAAATTTAATTATAACAAATGCTAGTAGACTTTCTTTGTCTTCATATTTATAAATAACTTTTGAAGTGATTATGTTTTTCTTCCAGAGAATTGATACTCCTTTTGTCTTTGTTCTATAGGAGGATTGAGCTAAGACTGTATAGTCCTTAGGGTTCCAAATAAAGCTATCATTAGTCTTAAAATGCATTTCCTGGAGAAATACTACTTGTGCCATATTTAGATTTAAATATTTTAGCAAGTTTGATCTTTTATTTGCATTATTTAAGCCATTAGTATTTAATGATAAGAATGTTAAATCTATTTCAAGTTATTGTTGGAAGAAACTTTTTGATTATTTTTTTTTTATTTTGATTATAGTAGTTATACCATATTCTTGGATAACACTAGATGTTATTTTTATGTGTGTAAACTTGGGAGTGTAATTTAATGTTCTTTCTTCTTTAAATATAAGTAGGGTAAAATTCTGGTCAGGCTTTAAAAAAGTACTTCTATAAAACATTAATTCTAATGTATCAAATACAAGTAAATATGAATTTCCCATTAAACATTGAATGAAAGTCATTCCTAATCCAATAGATAAAGATAGATCTATTGGATTATCACTCATACCTTTAACCAACAATATCAACTGAGGTCCATATGTTAAATTATTATATGGAGAATTTTCTTAAAAGAGATATGAAATTCTATATTATTCTATTGTTCTATAGTAGTTTATATATCAGGATGGAATGTTAGTAGTGTAAACAATTATTATGTTGACTTAGAAAATATTTATTTTTTATTATTTTATTGGAAGAAACTTTTTGATTATTTTTTTTATTTTGATTATAGTAGTTATACCATATTCTTGGATAATTATTTAATATTATGTTGACTTAGAAAATATCCAATATTTAGTTACCCTTAAGAGATCCCATACATGTCAGATATGTCATTTTGGATAAATCAAATGCAACAGATGAGCATACACTAAATAAGCCAACAACAAATAGATTATTACTAAAATAATTTGACTAAAAGGACTCTACAGGAGACAATGAGTGATTACCAATGAAATATGAATTTACTGTAGGTGTACTGTCTTCCTTTACTTTTCCACTCTTCAGTTCACCAACTTCAACTTACACTTATGAAAAGACATGGATCTGAGTAGAGGCGCCCTACATTCTAGTGTGCAGTGTTTTTGCATATTTATAAATTTACAAAGCAAATCTAAGAATGAACTATGATCACCCTGACAATTCCCATCCTGCATAGGGCACCTCCTGCTTCCAGAATGGGTAATCATATCAGGCCTAGAATGAATGTGAATGTACCTATATGGTAATCAAGATTTACCTTAGGTAAGTACTAATCAAATAGTATTTAGAGCATCTTAGAGAGTTCTCGGGGCAGTTAGAATACTCGTAAGCCTCTCCTCCCTTGACCAAAAACAGAGATTTCCCTTCCCTTTCTTTCCCTTGTTTTAAATCAGTACTAATAAAAGAAATTCAGCAAACATAGGTAAACAGAAATAACTATCAGTAGTCTGTCTTGTACATGACTCTCAATCCATTAAACAAGTCAGTGACTAACATCACTTTAGTAAACATTATAAAGACAAATTAGAAATAATTTCCTAGCTCTTCAAATTTTCTGATAAAACAAAAAGTTAACATCAGCTATTTTAACTAAAAGTATAAAGCATTTAATTTTTTCCTTGCATGTATACATTTCTACTTATATTGTAGTGTCAGTAGCTGTCTTGAAATCTGTGCAATACTTCCCTTCTTCAAATAATTCCTTTTTCAATTCAGGTTTTGTTTTGTCAAAATGGCAACAATATTTCAATGGCACAATTAATATTGAGACTGATGTTTCAAATAAATAACTTGTCAGTTGCCAATTGAGTTAGTTTAGAATGTATGGTTAGTGCAAATATAACATGTTGCAAAAATATGTATTTTTTGTGTTCTCTAGAGACTGCATATGCAAGTGACATATATAATGTAGCATATATAGAGCAGATAGCTTATGGATTCAGGTTGTTAAATTAAATTATGCTTATTAATCAGGCAGTTTCATTTAAATTCACAAGTAATTTGGAAACATTTCAGTTGAGTTTCCAGAAATGTGTAGTCCAATGTGAGTAATTGAGTCCACTTTTCCTCATAAACATGTCATAATTCATTAAACTAAGCAGAGTCTATCTGTCTAATAATCATTATAAAGACAAAGAATAATAATTTCCTAGCTCTTCAAACTTTCTAATATTGCAAAATGTTGACAGCAAGCTATTTTAACTGGAAGATTAAACATTTCAATACTTCCTTGTGAATATACATTTTTACTTTTACTGTAGTGTCAAGAACTGTCTTTGAAATCCATACATTACTTCACTTCTTTCAAGTCATTCATTTTACAGTTCATATTATATTTTGTCAAAATGTCAATAGCATTTCAAGGGCACATTTAATATTTAAACTGATATTTTAAATGAATAGCTAACAGTTGCCAAGTGAGTTTGTACAGAGTGTGAGGTAACTGCAAAAATAACATGTTGCAAAAAGTAATATGTATCTTTTCATGTGCACTAGAGACTGACAATTTCAAGTAACATATAAAATGTAACTTTTACAGTGCAGACAGCTTGTGGAATCAGCATGTTAAAATGAGTATTATACAACGACCCCCCATTAATATTCAAAAATGTGCACGCTGATTGGTCAGCGTGCATGTTGTAAATCTGAGTTATAGTAATGGAAAAAGGTCCAGTCGCCCAGACTTTTTCCATTACTATAACTCTTGCAACAACACTGTCTTGCTATGTTAAATGAGTTTAACATAGAGAGACAGCTTTAAAAAAAGCAACAGAGATTCTCTGTTGCTTGTTTTAAAGCTGCCTCACTATGTTAAACCCATTTAACATAGCGAAACAGTTTGTAAAAAGCAATGGAGATCTTGCTTTCTCCTTTGCTTTTTTCAAAACTGTCTCGCTATGTTAAATGGGTTTAACATAGGGAGGCAGCTTTAAAATAAGCAATGGAGATTCTCCGTTGCTTTTTTAAAAGCTGTCTCGCTATGTTAAACCCATTTAACACAGCGAAACAGTTTGTAAAAAGCAACGGATATCTTGCTTTCTCCGTTGCTTTTTTCAAAACTGTCTCGCTATGTTAAATGGGTTTAACATAGCGAGACAGCTTTAAAATAAGCAACGGAGATTCTCCATTGCTTTTTTTATAGCTGCCTTGCTATGTTAAACCCATTTATCATAGTGAAACAGTTTGTAAAAAGCAACGGAGATCATGCTTTCTCCATTGCTTTTGCCCACAGCTCTGATGTACTGCATAGGCATATGCATGTGCAGTACATCAGAACTGCCGCAGAATACCAGACAGCTGCGGAAGGGCAGCAAGGAGGCATTATACAATGCCATTATTTAAGAAAAGTAATTATTTTTTTTCTTAAATAATGTTATTGTATAATAGCAATAACCCACTTCTGGGTGTGGGTAATGCTGGATTTACCCACGATTGGCTTTGTTTGGCCACTCGGGCTTTGCCCTCATGACCAAACCACACCAACCGTGGGTAAATCCAGCATTACAAGGCGTATTGCTATAATACTTTTTAATCAAGCAGCTACATTTCAGTGCACATGCAGTTTGGGAGCATTTCAGTTGTATTCCCAGGAATATGTAATCCTATGAGGATAACTCATAAAATATATACAAATAATCCTATTATGTATTTATTTTACCTTGTTTAGGTTGTTTTTCATTTTAATAACTAAACAACATTACTTTTTCTTAATATTTGTTATCTGTGAGGCTAAATGCACTTCGCAGATTCACAGTGTTCTTAGAAACTGCAGCAATTGTTTACTGTTGCTATGGCAACACAAATAGAATGTGAAGAAAGCTTCACTTCTCTTAACCAACAGTACATTTTTCCCTCCTTTTTTTTTTTATGAATTTGTTAATACTAAAAGGAAATAATTCAAAGTACATATGTACACGAATGGAACATTTCAGAGTTAATCACGAGCATGTCCCCAATCCCAATAAGCATAACAGTGACTATCATTAATCTAATAAATATTGTAATAACAATTAATTAAGTTCACTATTCCAATTAGTCTACCTTAAAACTAGATTATTTTAGACTATTATTTCTCTCTGTATAGATAGTGAGTTATTACATATATATATATATATATATATATATATAGACTATATTAGTAAAGTAAATAGGAGAGAATTTAGAAAGGGAGACAAGATGCAGTTAAAATAAATAATGACAAAAAGAGAAGAGAGAATGAAAAAAGAAAATTAAGAGAAAATACGGTACTTACGTATTATTGCAACCACATTTTTGCGGTCACGAAATTCAGAAACTTCAAGTGAAACAAGTGCATGTTGTTGTGTCTTTCGACGTTTCCTGGTTAGGGGTCACCACAGCGGAAATCTGGTCTGCTAATGATTGGCAGTAGATTTTTACGTGCCAAGTTGCCGGCCCTGATGCACAACCTTCAATGAAGGTACGCCCATTCATGCATCTCTCCACACAGAAGACGTTCTAGCTGCGAATCGAACAGGACAACATCTTACTGTGAGGCGACAACGCTACCGCAGCACCACCACCGCAGCACAAGTAAAACAAGTGCATGTATGAGTCAGAATTGATCTTCCAAGTGTTTTCTACTGTAACATTACAGTGCTTAAGTATCAGCGGCACACTAAGCTGTACACATACACAACTAGTGTCTATCAGCAGTTACACACACTGGAATCCTAAACGCTGTAGCACTAATACGATTACCTGTCCTCACAAGCAGCTTTGAAAGCTGCCATTATTCTTCCCGTTCGAAAAGAAACAAATGCCGTTATTTACTGACATACTGACAATAACACTCAGTGATGACTCGAAAACTACACAACTGCAACTTGCAGGGAATAATGTAAAAATATGAGGCAGAAATCTGGACACTGAAGAGGTATCAGTATGGCCAAGTGCATTCAAGGTAATGCAGACACACACATTTACAAAAAAAGGCCGGTAAACATGGAATCCATGAACAGTTCCTCATTGTAAAGTCATTCACCCCTTCTTCTCTGAGTTTTCCTATTACTAAATCACATTTGTGAATTCTGACCAACACAATACAGGGACATAATTTAAAGCATGATCTTTTACCCTTTTTACAAACTGGAGAAATCGGTTCTTACAGATTCCATTTAGCAACAAGATAGCACCCTTTACAATTCACCTATGCGGTTGTAATGCACGCAAATCTGGAAGACAACTTTTTGATTGGTTTCTCCTGATTAAGCTAATCCAAACTTTTCCTGTTAGCACTAAGAACTTTGATCAACACCTCACACTGTTTCATGGCCTCATTTGACTTGAAGTAGGTGGCTTTCGCAACCGTGAAAATGTGGTTGCGATAATACGTAAGTACCAAAAATACACATATACTATGTATGTTGATTTACAGTATAAATATTTTATGTGCTATATAACCCTCCTTCTGTGAAAGAAAAGTATCCTGTTTTACATACCTGAGGTAATGTGAAAACTCTCATGTGTCATCTATTTTCAAAAAATATAGATAAAGATTCCAGTGGTTAGTTACCTTTGTTTTATATTTCCAAGCAGTAAAATTGGTCCTTTAAAGTAAAGTTAAAACAATTCATATAGTAGATGCTTTGAGAGATTTGGCTGTAACAGTATCAGTCTTTTGCTTCTTCTTTTTGACATCTGTCCAGACATTTGTTTCTTTTGTTCTCTTGAGAGAAGGTGACATCCAGTCCATATCTTCTGGTAAAGTAATCACATTATTAGTTTTAATAAATGAAGAGGCTTCCACTAAGTCAATAAAAGTCTTCATCTCGTTGGCATACAGTATTCTTATCTTAGCTGGATATGCAAGTTGTGCCTTGATGTTATTTTGTTTCAGAAACTTTATAATTGGCCACACTTTTTTCCTTTGTTCTATTATTCTAGATGAATAGTCGTTATCAAATCTTATCAGGCTCTGTTTATATTTTAGAGGTGCCTTCCTCCAAGCAGATCTTAAAATCAGTTCCTTGTCCAAGTATGAAAGAAATTTGATAATTATTGTCCTAGGAGGAGAGTTTGAGTTAGTGGCAGGTTTCCCAAGAGCTCTGTGTGCCCTTTCAATGACAAAGGAAAGTCCTTCTTTTAAATTTAAAAAGTCAGGGATCCAGCCTGATAGAAAGGAAACAATATCCTCACCTTCTGTGTTTTCAGGTAATCCAAAAATCCTGATGTTATTTCTCCTCTCTCTATTTTCCAAGTCATCTACTGTATTAAACAAGTGTTTTGTTTAAGAAGCAGTTCTTTCTGTGTTTTCTCTTCCTTAAGTCTGCTTTCTAAGTCATTTAGAGAAACTTCTATTCCCATTATCCTTGTCTGGGTTGTTGTAGCATTTCCTTGAGGGTTTCAGCCTGTTTTTGACTGCTTGCTTTAAGATTTTCCAGGTTCTCTTTAAAATCATCCATCTTTAAAGACAACTCCTGCAGGGTAGATGCCATCTGTTGTAGTTCCTTCTTTAAGGCAGCATCCTGGTGAGAATTCTTTGAGTTGCTCATTTTAACAAGTGAATATATCTCCAAGCTTTTTGACAGGAAATTGTTTGTAAAACTTCACAAAAGTTTCTAATTATGTAAATTAGTCCTTTATCTATAAGATTTTATACTTTGAAGAAAAAAAAGAATATTTTTTCCTGTCTTATTTAACTAGTTATATGGAGCTCTAAAATACTGCTGCTTTCAGTTAGCCATTCAGGCTCTGCCCACTATAGCCATGCTTAAAGACTACAAGTTAAATTATCATTGTACTACAACATTAAGCTAAATTTAGTCAGTGTAATATATACCACATGTGTGGACTGATGGAATGAAAGTTCAGAAATAAAGTATGACATTCAGTAGTCTTTTTTTCAAAAAGGAAAACCATAGTTCTGAAGGGCCTGCCAAAGTCAACTCAACTATTTGATAATGAAACTGATAATGAAGGGAGGTAACCTATTTTGATGGGGATTTTGTCAAGGTTCAAGGTTCAGACTGATGCCATGGACCTCAGTAGAGATCATTATTGGCCTCTCCACGTATAATTTTCCAAACGTATAAATCACTTTTAGTTTTGAATGATCCCAAACTGATTAATCTCCATTGGCAATAAATTCAATCTCCTACCTTCTCTGTTTTGAAAAAAATATTATCTTACTTTGAGAGCATAATCTTAGTAAAAACTTTAAAAAATGGTTAATCCTAATGCACTTATTATGAATTATAAATTTTTTTCCAAGCACGGAACCAACCAATTTTTGGTCTTTTCTAACACTTAAAAACCCAAATTGGGGTCTAACCACATATGTCTAAAGTACATGGAGAATAATTTCAGTATAGTTAATCTTTCTTGAAATGACATATCTTTGAATTCCCTGATCTGTCTCATAAAAAAAAAAAAACTTCTGGTCTCTTTCCAGTCTACTGATGTTGGATGTTAAATAGACACAGAAACCCAAGCCATATTCCATAAGTGGATTTATTATTGTTTTATAAATAGAGATCATAACTATTTAAATCTTTACAGCAACTAACTGATATTAGTAATGTCTTAATAGCTGAAAAAGACTTCCTCAATATCTTATTCATTTGTCCATCAAATTTTAACTGATTATTAATAATGGTTCCTAAATCCTCAAACATTTAAAGATGATCTTGGAATATTTACAGATGGGCTTAATGCAGAGAAAAGGCTGATGGCTGAAAAACAGAAAAACTTTTCAGGTTATCATTTCAACACATGTAAATTTGTTAGCAAACAGCAAAGATGTTATCTACAAAAAGGCAGACCTGCAGATGTATTGACTACTAATTTAGTGCAAAGGAATATGACATTACTGAAGAAGTAATATGGGCATTGAATGAAATAACAATTTGTGTCAGCATAATCAATAGGGCTATTGTATCTCGGCCATGACCAGGAGGTAGGCTAGATCTATGAGTTTAATGATCACATCAGTGCATCCAGAAACTGTTGCATGTCATTGCATAATGCATCACAATGTGTCAAATGACTCTATGTTGGTTATTATGAGAGGAAATATAATTATTTTTGAGGAAAATAAAGTCAAAATGCCACCTTCTTACATGATGCTCTGTAACTAAATGGCCTGACTTATCTCACTGCACTCATCAAACTCTGAGCAGCCTTTAATGTCACACTGTAGATAAGAGAGCTGTGTACAACCATACTAATGTCTTAATTCAAAAGCTAGAACTGCTGCAGAAGCATTTGATTATAGAAAAACAATTACTTTCTCAATTTTAAGTACAACATCTGATGAGAATGTGAACCATGTAAAATATTGTGCAGTATTATTAAATGTTACTGAGGAATGCATTGGCTTCCAAAATGCTGTCTGTTGCTTCTGATTAAAACACCATAAGCTCTAAACACATCTGCTAGTACATATCAATATGAAACCTATTAACACAAATGTTTTAAACAGAGATATATTTTTTACACACCTAAGTCAAAACAGACACCTCAGAAAAATACAAGAAGAATTATGGAGGGATGCCTCTGACATTGCCTTCCTTATATATTCTTAGTCATAATCCATTTCAAGTAATATAAGAAAAATACATAACAAAAAAAAAAAAAAAAGGAGTGCTCTTTCTCCAGGACCCTGTGATCACTGAATTAAATAATTTCACATTTCTAGCCTAAATACATTACTATAATAATCAGAAAGCAGTACAAAATAAACAAAGCTAAACTTGAGGAAACATGCTTGAAAAAGGTTAGAATTTCTGCTGAAGAAAATCCAGGTGAACATTTGGAATACTATAATGAGAGGAAAGTACCTGGAGACCCATTTGTAACTATCCCTTATAGTGTACCTAACGTCTCACAGTTTGTACATATCAAGCTTCAAAACAATGACAACTTCAAATGAGCATTTATAGAGTGGGATCTTCTGAAATTTCAGTAGTTCTGTTTTTGCACAAATGTACCTACATCTGTCAGAAGAAGCTGTTAAATTTGTTTTACTTTTGGCAGCACATACTACTTTGAGAAACTGTTTTTTGATTGAGGAGCACCATTCAAAAGAAAAATAAGATCTGTCCTTATATTTGCACGTCTGGCAGGGGTATTTCCACTGCCATCTTATCTGTAAGTCCAAACCTTGAGCATCTGTGCAAACATAAACAAGGCCAGATTCCTCAGTAATAACTATGGGGTACTAGAAATAATCTCTGTGCAATCAGCTGATTTGTGTATTAGACTGGCTCTGGTAGTACTTTTCAAAGTTTTCTTTCTGCATGGCTTTGAATCACTTTTCTTTGAATTTTAATAAGGTTTGAAAAGTTTTGTGCTAGTTGCAAAGTACTTTCACCTGAATTTGCACAATAGTGAGAAGAATGCTGTACAAAAAATGGCACACAAATTAATGTGAAACCTTCAGCACTGAGTGTAACTTATTTATGTTATTCCTTGCATGAGCCAAACAGATGAATTCAAACCTTTGTGTTCTCCCTTGTTGCTTGATACTTGATGATGTGGTAATTTGGTACTTCATATCTGAGGTTTACTTAAAAAGTGATTATGTTTTGGATAAAGGCAGTGAGCCCTACAAGACCTTGCTAAATTTGTTAAATATGGAATGAGGTCCCCTGGCCAAAAGAATGGACTGCCCTAATCTAAGATAGTAAATCAACCAGTGAGAGCATAACTTTGGGGGTTTAAAGCAGCCTGTACATCCACAGGAAACCCATGTGAACATGGGAATAACAAGAAGACTTCTGATTAATAACACATTGTTAAAAGAAGTACAGGCAGATTTGGAGGCTGTTTTATCGTACTAGGAAAACAATCAGATGCCATTTACTGTAAGTCCAGTAGCCTTGGGGGCCCTACATCTGTCTGCAGTTTAAGACAGCAATCACTACTTAATTAAATTCTTATGCTTGTTCTGTTTTGTGAAACTTTTCTACTATACTCAAACAATTATTTTGGTGAAATAAATCAAAGAACTCGGACTGAGAAATTCAGGACATTAGACAATATAAAGTGGACTAATATTCTAGATAAAAAACAGCTCATTTGCCAATGTATGCAAGAATGTATAACTTAACAGAAATGTATTGAATAATTTCGATTAGTTCAGTATTGGACATTTTTTTAAACTATTGGAATATTTATCTTGGAGATATAGTAATAAGAGATGCCAAACAAAATATATGCTAGCAGATTATTCAATGTTAATGACTAAAGAAAAGATGGGTAGAAGTCAGTCTAAAAGGTAAACTGGAATATGGTGAGGTGAGAAAATGTCACTCATTTCATAGTGTACTTCTAAAGTGGTGAAAATCGACAAAAAGAAAGATGAATACTGAACGAATAAAACAAATCAGCTTTAATAAAACCTGTAAAGCGCTTTTCGTTTAGTGCATGGACTAAACTTTTTCAGACAAGGTACATTCAATACTTCCTCATTTAAATAATCACACCCTTAATTAACTAATTACACTTGCTTAACAACATAAAAGATACAGTGCAACCTACAAATCTATGCATATATATGTATTTTGATTTTATGCTGAAAGTAAACATATTCATTCTAATGCAGGAACATCAAAAAATCTGAAAAAATACATAAACAAACTAATCTTGGTCCCCTATTAACTTAATCATGTCTACTATGTTTAAATGTATTTATATGTATGTATGTCATCATATAATTAAAATACATATGTAAACTACCTAATACTATCAAATAATTTAATAATACTATGATATAAGAATATAAAAAATATTTATTCACTAAATTAAAAACTGCCAGTAACAACAGAGATGTTTAGATTTCAACTAAGCAATCTGTTATGACCAGTAGCAACCTAATCCATATATAGGCAAACACTATTATGGAACAGAGAGTAAACACATTCACCTATCATAATAATGTTATTGAATCATGCCGCAATTAAGTATCAATGCATTCATAGTTTCACCATAAATACTAAGGATAAAATGGAATTGTGTTTGTATTTGTAACACAAACGGCTGTCCTAAAATAACACTAAGTTCACCTCAGCAAATTGTTTAATTTCAATACACATGCTATCGAACAAGCCTCATTCAGGCCTGGTGGGTGATGTGAATTCAACCTAAGTTGCCACAACAATTCTAATTCTTCCCAGAGTACAGAGTATGGGCCACCCCAAAGGTCAATCTTAATCGAGTCTATTGCTCGAGATTTAAAGGCATGACCTGGAAATTCCATGAAATGCCTAGCAAGAGGGCTTTCTTGTTTACCCTTACTGTTATAATAAAAATGTTCATAAATTATTTCTCTAAATCTATGGTCGGTCTTGCCGACATAATATGCTGGGCAACTATGACACTGAGCTAGGTAAACCAGCAACTTAGAGTTGCAGTTATATTTATCCCTAGTATAGTAATGTCTACCCCTTATTGTGAATTTTATGCCAGTGTCTATATGTTTACATTGGTTGCATGCTTCACATTTATATGCTCCTGGGAATTTTTTGACTCCAAATTTACAATTCTGTCATGGATTTCAAGTTTTGCCCTCTCCTGAATGTTACAATAGGATAATCACCTATTTTTCTTGATATGTCCCTGTCACTAGTCAAAAGTTCCCAGTTTTTAAACAATATGCTCTTGATGGCTCGAGCTTCTGTGTTGAAACTAAAAATGAAGCTCAAGTTATAGTGTGGTCCTAGTCTATTTTCTTTTGTCAAAGTCAGAGAACTTCCTTCTACTACATTCTCATTAGCCAATCTAGAAGTGGGAGAAACTTCCAGGTTGTGAAAATCCGCCAATATGGCTTAAAAATGCCTATCTCATGTTTGTGACTAACCTCAACTATAAGTTCTTCTAATAGGTCCGTAGGGTAACCCCTTTTCAGAAACATTGTTTTTAATGTCTCACATTCCTCCTCAAATTTATCCTGGTCTGTAGTCATCCGTGCTGCACGTACCAGCTGCCCTTTCACCACTGATTTCTTCCGGTGATATAGATTAGCGCTGGCATAGTGAAGAAAGCAGTTAGAATAGGTCTTTTTCCTAAATACACATATTTAGGAAAAAGACTTCTGAATGACTATAAACTCTGTCAGCAAAACATTCCAGTGTATAGTTTATATGTCAATGGAAGGCAAGTTTCTGGTCTATAATTTTTAGGGAAACATGCAGGTTCACTCTTAAGTAGGAGAATTGTATTTCCTGTTGTTAGCCATGCTGGTGTTTGTTCAGAGTGTGCATATAAATAGTTCTTACTCATGGCTGAATCTTCATGTAAAGACATTAATACTTTTAGCCAGAAGTTAGGTGCTGCATCTGGGCTTGTGGTTTTTTCAATTAGAGGCTTTTGTTAACTTTGTTTCAATCTCTCTGGCCGTTACTTCATCCCATTTTGCATCCTGTACATTTGAACTTCTTATTCTTTCTTTTACTTCTTCTATCCTTTTAGCATCTTTGTTATGTTCCACAGAATCTTTCCTGTTTCTTTTAGCTGCAGATCTTGGATATCTGAAATGTGACTGTTAGCAGATAATCTGTCCAAGCCTCTTCATATTTTATTTCATCAGAAATAACTAAAGATGTAAAAAATGAGCATTCTTTATATGGTGATAAAGTATTTATTTTCTTTTTCCATTTGTATTTGCTATCTCCTGTATTAAAACCAGTTTTGTACATTTTGGTTCCTATAAAATAATGTAGGTAAGAAAAAGAACTGAATTCAGGGAATATAATCTATAGACTACTGTAAACAGTATCCACATAGAGTTTAAAAATGTGTGACTTTTTTATGTTTTACTTTTATATGATGGAACAGTTTCAGTACATATACTGATTATTGAAAAAATAAATTAAAATGCTATACAATAATTTTTTGCATGTACTCTGTGGTTATATTTTGTGAAATAGGTATATTCCCCCTATTGACTGATTTGTGGTATGTAGAATTATTGTTTTTGAACAGTCTGGAAGGAGGATCCACACCCAGACCAGTGTTGGGGATGCTACACCCCTTCTTACAAAAAGACAGGTTAAAGACAGAGACAGAGATATTGGCTTATCTGGCAGAGAAAGAAAGTACTTAGGAGAGATACTCAGGCAGAGCCTGTGCAGCTTAAGAGACTGAGTATCAGAAACATTGCCCTCTCAAGTGGGACAGGAACTGAACTGTGAGTTATTTACCTGAGTTGAATTTGGAGTCATTTACCTGGAATGAATTGTGAAAACTACAAGAAAAGCCTAGTCAGCTAGAGTTTTCACTGTGTGATGCCTTAAACCTCCTGAAACAGAGGCCCATGGGATATATGCAAATGACCTAATGAATTGCACGTATCTTGTATAATAGGATTGAATGGTGAGATAGCACTGTAAATTTTATTTTTATTTATTTATTTATTGTGTTTGTTAACCGGGAAAGTCCACTGGGCCTAAATAACCTGCAATGCACAAAGTCAGTGTGAATAAATTACACTGAAACCACATAGTGAGTCCCAGAATAGTTGTTAATATTACATTGGTGGAGAATGTTGGTAAATGTTGGTCTAACTATACCAAACTATAATATATATTGAAGCTTATATCGTTGCCTGCACATGTTGTCATACTGCCAATGCCAGTTGCTTTCTCCACCTGTGAAAAGAAAGACTTGAGTGTGGGCTTCGAGAGGAACTGATATATATATATATATATATATATATATATATTTTTTTTTTTTTTTTTTTTTTCTGTTTTAGCAAACTGCAATTTCTGTTGCTACTGTGAGTTTACTAAGGGTGAAATCCAAAAGCCATTGTTAAGAAAATACTTTATTAAATGCTAGGCAGAGTGAAAGGTTTCTTTTTACCATACCCAGAGACCAAGAGAATCTAGAAGTAATCCAAAGTAGCTATTTAGAACAAAGTTCAATTACTTGTTAATTTCAGTTTAAGAAGTCTATGGCATGCCAAACAGTGGCAGAATTACAGATACTTATAAATGCTTGGCAAAGTAATATGAAATAACTGGAATGCTATTTACCAAAACAGGCACAGTAAGTGCAATCAGCTTTTTGAAAAAGTGCACTTTTCATATGAAGTATGTACTCAAGAAATAACTTGCTGCAAGGAATAAGTATGATGAAACTATGTTGATTTTCCAAACTGTAATTTAAATGTAGGACTGAAATCCATCGATTATAAAGAACCGTGAAGTCAAACTTCTTCTGATTTGGAAAAAAGTAGTAAAAATACCACTGGTAAATAAAAAGTGAGAAAAAGTCGTTGACACATTGTGTTAGAAAAAATGTGGTAATATAAAAGCTCATGTTCAATGCTGTGCTGAGAAAATAAGTCAGGCAATTGTATACCAGGGGTCCTAAAGAAACAGTTCCACTGTTTTGAGAGCAACAATTAGGCAGTTTTAAAGAGTGTACACAAAGAAATGATGCCTGCACTGTATGTTTTAACTACAGTCTAAATGCAAAGTCTGATGAAATGAGTAAAGTATGACTGAAACTAATGGTATAGTATTTCTTAAGCAGTTCAGGAGTACTAATTAAGTCGGTCCAGTTGTGTGCTATTTCTGAAATATTTCAATGATATTGCTATACAAAAGTAAACCCAGTAGGATTTCTGTGCTTTTTGTCTTTGCCGGGGAAGTTTGCAGTCTGCAATTAAATAAGTTGTGTTTCGAGAAGAACTCCAAATGAGGGACTTTTTCAATGAAAAAGAAAGACTGAGTTTTTGATTTCTGCATTTAAGACTGATAACTTTACAGGATTCAGAAAGAAATCTTAACAGCCTGCTGAAGCAAATTAAGTCAGAGTATGGTGCCTGACAACAATGGGGAAACTATACTGTTTATCTGAGCCAACAATAGAAATAAATACTATTTAAATGAGACAGTAATTTCTTGAATTTGGGAAATGTCCAGTGTTTTAAACAAGTGAGAATCACTGTCTGCTAACGCTTTCTGGAAAAAATTGTATTACTTGTGAAATATGCCATACTGGTATAAACTGTTGAAACTTTGTGTGCATATCCCCAGTTTATGAGGAAGTAAAAGGAAAGAGGCATACAATGTATGCAAAGAATTGACAAATGGTGGATCTTTATACAGAACTGAATTTTATTGTGTGCTGTCTGTTGCAAAGTGTATTATTTTAAACAGAAAATCTTTTCAGGTGCTGCAATGATAGGTACTGCAATGATATAACCCACGGTGGTGGTGCTGCGGTAGTGTTGTCACCTCACAGTAAGACGCTGTCTGGTTCGATTCTCAGCTAGAGCATCTTCTGCGTGGAGACATGCGTGAATGGGTGTACCTTCGTTGAAGGTTGTGCGTCAGGCCTGGCAAGCCAGTATGAAAAAATCAACTGCCAATCATTAGCGGACTGGAGTTCCGCTGTGGCAACCCCTAACCGGGAAAAGCCGAAAGACACAAACAAGTACTGCAATGATATAGTATATATTTCTATACAGTACTGAATTGTATTAAGTGCTACCTGCACAGAAGAGAGAAATCTGTGACAAAGTGTTTGAGACACACTGGATTAAAAAGCAGGGACCAAATTCAGAAAGTGGTTGCTGTGAGGTTTACACCTCACAGATACCTTTCCATCTTCAGAGACAGCCAGACTTCCTGCTTTTTCACAAAGATATGCAGCACCACAGTGGTCTATCACTGTGTCTGTATTAAATGTTAATGAAACAGTCCAGGGGAGAGGCATATGCTAATTATCCATTTGCATTCCCCTGGAAATGCTTCTGGTAAGAGATTTACACAGCTGATTAATTCATATAATTGCTTTTATGTGTAAACCAGCAAACTCACTTCTAGTCACTTTTGGTAATGAACACAGACAAAACCTCATGCTCATCCATCAAGGCAGACTTAAGTACTAAGGAGTTTAGCAGACAGGCAGTGTTGCACACACGTGTGTGTGTGTGTGTGTGTGTGTGTGTGTGTGTGTGTGTGTGTGTGTGTGTGTGTGTGTGTGTGAATATGTGAGGAGTTGAATGTGTAAGTGTCTGTCTACCTGGAGGGTAAAAGTAGGAGGTTTAATGAAGGGTAGGTTAGGTGTATTTTGTGTGTGTGTGTGTGTGTGTGTGTGTGTGTGTGTGTGTGTGTGTGTGTGTGTGTGTGTGTGTGTGTGTGTGCATGTGTGTGTGTGTGTGTGTATAAATGGGTAGCTGTATCTAGGAGTTTGTTAACATGGGGAGATGCTGTGGATGTGTGTGTGTGTGTGTGCATGCGTAGGTTGGGGGCCTGTCATGCTGCCACACTCCTGTAGACTAACAAGCTAATCCTGCTACAATGGGAGAACACTAGATACTGGGGTAACTGACATGATATCAGTTAGGGGTCACTAGACACCAGGGATACATCTATAACAATGTGCATTAATGGCAGTCCAATAAAACATGGACTTGTGGAGCACTAGCCACTTGAAATAACCTTATATCATCATGCCTTAATGGAGCTTACACATAACATGAGCAGGGGGAACACTAGACTCCAGAGACAACCTGACATCATCATGCCATAATGGAGTTTACACACAGCATGAGCCAGAGGAACACTGGCCATCAAGGACAACCTAACATCATCATGCCATAATGGAGCTTACACAGAGTGTTAGCCAGGAAAAAACTTGCCACCAGTGATAGCCTGATATGATCACACCCCAACAGAGTGTACACATAATGTGAAGCAGGTGGGCACCAGCCACCAGGGATAACCATATATCATCATGCCCTAAATGAACATACACATAATGTGAGGCAGGGGGACACTAGCCACCAGGGATAACTGTATATCATCACACCCTAATGGAGTGTATACATAACGTGAGGCAGGGGGACACTGGCCACCAGAGAAAACCATATATCATCACATCCTAAAGTTGTATACACATAACTTCAGCCAAGGGGACACTAACCACCAGGGATAGCCATATATCATCATGCCCTAATGGAGAATACACATAGTGTGAGCCAGGAGGGCACTAGCCGCCAGGGGTAACCGTATAGCATTACACTGTAATGGAGGGTACACATACCATGAGCCACGGAGATACTAGCCACCACTGATAACCGTATATTATCATGACATAACAGAGCTGACAGACACCATGAACCAGGGGGACACTAGCCACCAGGGTTAACTATATATCATCACTCCGTGATGGAGCATACACATGGCATGAGCCAGGAGAACACTGGACAGCAGGGATAACTGTATATCATCACCCAATAACAGAATGTACCCAGGGCATGAGCAGGGGAAGTCTAGCCACCAGTGATAACTGTATATCATCATTCCATAATGGAGCATACATACAGCATAAGCCAGGGAAACACTGGCCACCAGGAATAACTGTATATCATCATGCCATAAAGGAGCATACACATAGCATGAGCCAGGGAAACACTGGAGACCAGGGTAACTGTATCATCATGCCATAAAGGAGCATGCACATAGCATGAGCCAGGGAAACACTATCCACCAGGGATAACTGTATATCATCACTCTGTAATGGAGTATACACATAGCATGAGCCAAGGGGACACTTACTACCAGGGATAACCATATATCATCACTCCATAATGGAGCATGCATATAGCATGAGCCTGGGGAACAGTGACCACCAGGGATAACCGTATATCATCACTCCATAATGTAGTGTACACATAGCATGAGCCAGGGTAATTCTGACCAACAAAGATAGCCTGATATTATCACTCCTTAACAGAGAGTACACATAATGTGAGGTAGTGGGGCACTAGCCACTAGGGATAACCATATATATAATCACTCCCTAATGGAGCATATACATAACATTTGCAGGGGGACACTAGTCACCAGGGATAGCCATATATCATCACACCATAACACAGTGTACACATAATGTGAGGCAGGGGAACACTGGCTACCAGGGATAATCTTATATCATTATGTCATAGAGGAGCATAAGCACAGCATGAGCCAGAGAAACATTGGCCACCAGCGATAACTGTTTATCATCACTCTGTGATGGAGCATACACATGGCATAAGCCAGGAGAACACTGGACAGCAGGGATTACTGTATATCATCATTCCATAAAGGAGTGTACACATAGCATGAGCCAGGGGAACACTGGCCACCAGGGATAACAGTATATCATCATGCCATAAAAGAGCATACACATAGCAAGGAGAACACTAGACACCAGGGATAACTGTATATCTTCTCTCTGTAATGGAATCAAAAAATAGCATGGGCCAGGGGAACACTGGCCACCAGGGATAACTGTATATCATCACTCCATAATGGAACATACACATAACATGAGCCAGGAGAACACTGGCCACCAGGGATAACCATATATCATCATGCCATAAAGGAGCATACACATAGCATGAGCCAGGAGAACACTGGCCACCAGGAATAACCGTATATCATCATGCCATAAAGGAGCATACACATAGCATGAGCCAGGGAAACACTGACTACCAGGGATAACCGTATATCATCATGCCATAAAGGAGCATACACATAGCATGAGCCAGGGAAACACTGGCCACCAGGGATAGCCATGTATCATCATGCCATAAAGGAGCATACACATAGCATGAGCCAGGGGAACACTGGCCACCAGGGATAACAATATATCATCACTACATAATGGACTGCACACATAGCATGAGACAGGGAACACTGGCCACAAGGGATAACCATATAGCACCATGCCATAACGGAACATATACATAGCATGAGCCAAGGACAACTGTATATCATCACACCATAACAGAGTGTACACATAACATGAGCCAGGGGAACACTGGCCACCAGTGCTGCTCATATATCATCACGCCATAGCAGAATGTACACATAACATCAGCCAGGGGAAGCCTGGCCACCAAGGATAACTGTATATCATCAAGCTGTAACAGAGCTTACATATAACATGGGCTGTGGAATCCTAGCCAGCAGGAATAACCACATATCATCATGCCATAATGGAGCTTACACATAACATGAGCCAGAGGAATACCGGCCACCAGATTAAACCATACATCATTATGCTGTAAGGGAGCTTACACATAACATGATTCTGGGGAAGACTTCAACCAGGGATAACCTTATATCACCATGCCTTAGCAGCACTTAGGGTTAGGGAAACTCTATACACCAGGAATACTCTATATAGTGTGCCTTAAAGGCACTTGAAAAAAAAAAGAAAGACCACATGGCTCAGGGAAACCACAGGACTCCAGGGATACTATACGTAACATGCACTAAAGGCACTACTAAGAAGTCACACTCTGAACCCTCCCACCTCCCCCAGAGTATGAGGGGTAGGACAGGGCACATAAACTGCAAGAAATCTATATAAAGCTGAAATTAAAGGTGGGACAAGACGCACTATTGGGGCAGATTTTATTTTTTCCTATAAACTTAGAATATCAGTACAATAACAGCTTTTTGCCTAGCGTGCATTAACTAAAGGATTTGAAGTCTGAAACTCTAATGTCTTGCATTAAAGACCAACTGTAATCATTCATATTTTATGAGGGCAGGACAAAAGGAGGACTGGGGACTTTCTAACAACTCAGGGACAGGTGTGGGGTATTTGGTGTGTGTGTGTGTGTGTGTGTGTGTGTGTGTGTGTGTGTATGTGTGTGTGTGTGTGTGTGTGTGTGTGTGTGTGTTTATTTACTGTGTGTATGTGTGTGGGACAGTAATCACTGATCTGCATTCATAGTAGTTATTGGTGATTCATAGACATGCAAATTAGCTGATAATGACATATTTCCTTATTGCAGCTAATATATCTCTGAACCATAAATTTGCATGGCATTGAAACAGGGCCTTGTTACCACAGCCCTTAATGTGAGCATTAAGGCTATTTTTGAATCCCTAAGCAAATCTTCCTGAGTAGTAAATTGTTGATGCTGAAGAGCTGGTATATCTTCAAGAACATTTGCCCTGCACCTGTACAGAAACATTCACCAGCAATAAAAGTGGTTATTTCTGGCAATATAAAGGTAGCCAGGAAATGGAAGCTTTGTTGGCTTTTTGTTGGTGCTATACTAAAAGACTTGCAACTAAAAGCTGTATGTTATAAAATTGCTTTACCAGAACTCTGATGGAATTTTGTGAAAACAAAACTAGCAAAAATTACTGTCTTTAAAGGTTAAACCCTTTGAAAGGAAAAAGGGAGTCAAGTGCTAATTCCAGCAAGAAAAAAAATGTGTTGATTCTAAAAGGTTAAACCTTCGGTCAGGAAAAGGTAGGGTCATTGCTATGTGAGAAAAGAAGGAGAAAAATGTACTGAATGTTGAAAGTAAACCATCTGAAAGTAAAAAACAGTATAAATATGGTATAGCACAAGAAAGAAATTGGGTGTAAATTTGATAACTAGTTATAAGTTCCCTGTACTGCAAATAACATGCAAATGAAGTAAGAAGTAAAACAATGCTTGTTCTGCTATTATGGAAGTAAAACAAAACTCTGCTTGTTTGAGTTATTCAGAGAAAGTAGTGCTGCCTAATTAAGTCCAGTGCAGTAGAACTAGAATGCTTTTGCGCCAGAGTGTCTCTGATAGATAAGCAGGAGCAAATTACAGGTTTGCATTACTGAGTTGCAATAAATGCAGATTAAATCCTTAGGTGAAAGTACTGGGTTTGACATTTATTACTGGCAAACTGAAAAAGAAGATGCTGAAGGAGAGCAGAAAAGAACTCATAGAAAAGATGCTGAATCTTTTACAAGAAATATACTTGTGCAGCTAAAGGTTACCTAAGAAGACAAGAAAGTAAATGAAACACTCTCACAACTCTATACAACATAGGTTCATAGGTGTGTACTAGGCTAATGGCCCTGGAGCCTTCACAAGCCTAGCCCATAGGATTACCCTGGCATCATGCCACCTAACCTTAGTTCCCAGCGCCTCTGTCAAGCAGACCCACTGGAGTGATCCCCGAGGTGAATTTTCTATTTCCCATCTACTCATCAATATTTCTCTTGAAGAGGGCCAGTGAGGTGCACTCATTGACATATCTGGGAAGTCTATTCCATAATATGGGCAGTCTCTGGGTTATGAACCTGTCTCTACAGCACGTTCTCTTGATTGTGGTAATGAAGTTAAGATCTCTGGAGTGTATGGTGTGGAGGGATTGGGATTTCTTTAGATGTAGCATTTCTAACAGAGCTGGGTCAGACATGGCTTTGTAAGTCAAGCAGAGATCGCCTCTAAGTAGGCGATATGAGACAGACAATAGTTGGAGTTTTTTTGAGTCTGTCCATATAGGTCAAGTGTTTAAGGCCTAGGATCCTCTTTCAGAGGTACTTTTGTGGCCTCTCCAGTTGTTGCAGGTGTGTAGTGAGGTACATGCCAAATGGGGCATTGTACTCGATGATTGGCCTAATGAGGGAAGAGTAGAGGGAAACAGTGACCTCTTTCTTCCTGGATGCAAAACCTTTTTTAATGAGATGTGCCACATAGAACTACTTTCTGGCCACAATGGCAATGTGATGGTCAAAAGAGAGGTTGCTGTCAGCCTGTGTTCCCAGATCTCTTATAACGCCTTCTGTGTTCAGTGAACTACCATCGATGTGGTAATTCATGAGAACCAGGTTTTTCCCAAAGAGAATGACAACGCATTTTTTGCCATTGAGTTTAAGGTCATGGTTCTGACAACAGTCATTGATCTCAGTGAGGCCTTTCTGTAGGATGTTAACATCACTTGGGGAGTTAATAATAGCTCCCAACTCGCAATCATCTGCGAACTTTGTCAGCCAGAGTCCCTTCATGTTGGCCTGGACTTCAGAGAAGTAGATACCAAACAGGAGATGACCCAGGACTGAACCCTGTGGGACTCCATTTGTGACTGGTTGGCAGTCTGACTTGGAGTCAGCTACTTTCACACTGTGGGTTCTATCTGTGAGCCAATTTGCAACCCACCTAGTGATATAGGGGTTGATGCCTAGCTTAGTGAGTTTTTCTATGATTCTTGAGTGGGGAATGGTATCTAAGGCCTTGGCCAGATCAAGGTAGGCTGTATGAACCACCTTGCCTTCATCCACAGCTCTGGTGACTGACTCAAAGAAGTCAACCAAGTTGAGCAGTCATGATCTACCCTTCACAAAACCAAACTGTGTGGGATCCAGAGTTTGGAGATTCCCTATATCCTTGTTTATTAGGTCCATGATGGTAGGTTCCATAGCTTTGCATATCAGACTCATCAGGCTAATGGGGCGATAGTTCCCAGGGTCTGTAGTCACTCCTCCTTTGTGGGGAGGGATGACTGTAGCAGTGCGCAATTCGCTAGGGACAAAGCCTGAGGTGAGGCTGTGGTTGAATAGGGCACACAGGTGCGGTGCCAGTTCACTGTGTAGTTCATGTAGAACACAGCCAGGGATATTGTCAGGATCCACAGAAGCTGTATTCTTGGCCTTGAGCAGTGTTGTTTTGACCTGTGCAGCAGTAATACAGGGTGCCTGGAATTCTACTGCTATTGTGATTGGTCCTTGGGGGGGGGGGGTAAAGTTGGCACTGAAGCTGTAGGCCAGTATATTGGCAATATTTGTTGGATCGGTATAGGAGGTACCATTGTGCAGTAGCTCAGAGCAAATCTGGGTATTGCTATAGGAGGTACCATTGTGCAGTAGCTCAGAGCAAATCTGGGTATTGCTGTGGGGATTCTTTACATAACTATAGAAGGCCTTGTGGTTGTCTTTACTATCTGCTGCACTTCTGTTTTCATAGCTAGCTTTAGAGGATTTGATGAGGGATCTCAACTTTTTGTTGAGGCTGTTAAGGAAGTTTTTCCAGTCTTGGGTCTTCGCCTTATTCCTCATCAGTTTCCTCCTTCTGTTGTAGAGTTTGTTTATGGCAGAGGACCACCAGATTGGCTTCCTTTTTTGGAGGAGAGTGTCTTGGGTCTATTGGGTATGGCGAGATCCATGCATTTGTGTACACGTTCATACAGTGCATTGGTGTATAATTCGGTGGTCATGCAACTATTCTTCATTTGCACGGGTGCCGTGAAATTAGCCACCTCTGTTTTTAGGAGCCCACAGTTAGCTTTGGAGAAGTTTTTCATGGTAGTTACCTTTGTGGGGGGGGGGGTGTGGATTTCCAAGGTGATTAGTTTGTGTTCAGATCTAACCAGGGAGGAGTTGACTACTGGTGTAGAGCAATGGTCACCCATGTTAGTAATGACCAGGTCAAGGATGTTGCTACCTCTAGTGGGGGTAAGAATGAGCTGGTCTAGGGCATTGGAATTAATGAATTCCAGGAAACATTGGTAAAGTGTATTGGTACATGAGTAGTTTTCCCAGTTAATGGAGGGGTAGTTGAAGTCGCCCAGTATGAGGGTGTTAGGTTGGACCCTAATATTCTTCAGAGTGCTTAGGAATGTGGAATGTGAGTCTTGGGACATGGTTGGGTACATCTAGCAGGCTACTACCTGAATCACTGTCTTACCCAGTGTTAGCTGCACCTGAAGTATCTCTGATGTGTTATGTTGGGCTTCCAGTCTGGAGGTGTGCGCATCCTTTATGAATATTTAAATACCACCTCCTTTGGAACTTCGGTCCAAGTTCTGGGGCCGAAAGGTGTGGAATGAGTTATAGCCTGGTAGTGCAGGAGTGCTTTCTGCTGCCTTGAACCAGGTGTCTGTTACAGCACAAATGTCGATGTTCTACATTTTAAGGAGTGCTTTGAGCAAGTGCATTTTGAGATTTAGACTTCTAGCGTTGAGCAGTATGACCCTCAGTTTGCATTTATTTGTAGCTGTCGTGGTGGTAATTTGGCCTTTGGAACACCACCTTTAAAAGGCAGTATAGGGGTGGCAAGAGCCTTGGCCAGTATCCAGAAGCCCAGGAGTGACAGATGCAGATCATCTCTGGCAAAGCTTTGAGGTCTGTCAATCATGTCATCCTAGGCAGACAGATACTGGATCCCCTGAGAATGACACCAGAAACTTAGCCAATTGTTGAAATCAATCATTTTCTGCTTGTACTGTGGTATCATTCTGGGTGATGGTAGGATGTTGCTCAGGACTAGGGTCATACCTGCCTGGGCTACATAATCTGAGATCTCCTCCATGTCTTTTTTCGT
This sequence comes from Protopterus annectens, assembly GCF_019279795.1. Taxonomy (NCBI): domain Eukaryota; kingdom Metazoa; phylum Chordata; order Ceratodontiformes; family Protopteridae; genus Protopterus; species Protopterus annectens. The sequence goes on along the minus strand of NC_056727.1, from coordinate 964,104,065 downwards.
GTAGTCCAGGGAGGTACATCTCAGGTCATTCACACCCACATGTACAATGGCAGAGTCATATTTGTACCTGTTGTTGAGGGAACTGAGTGCGTACGTTATGTGGTGGATCCTGGCACCTGAAAGGCAGCTGACTGTTACTTTCTCCTTATTCAGCCTAGTGAGTGGGGTATCAGTGTGCCTCACTATCGAGTCACCTATGACTATTGTGTTGGGCATGCTGTTTTGCCTTAGGGGCTTTGGTTGAGTGGCACACTGTTTAGGAGAGTTATGTGTCTCATAATTAGTGTTGTATTGTTGTGGTTGAGTGCATTTCTGCCTTGGAGGTCAGTGCTGTTTGGGTAGATTTTTATTGAGAGCCTTCATGAAGGTGGGTGTGTGGTTTGTGTTTTTATGTGAAGGCGGTGCTGGTGTGTGTTCTGGAGGGCTATGTGTTCCATGTGGTGTGGTGCAAGTGTTGACCAGCTATTCTGGTCATGGCAGGAGAGTGTGTGGCTTCCAATTTGGATATATAAGTGCATCTCTCACAAGTCTGAGTGTTGGGAGGTAAGAGGAGAGGGTTGTCAGTGTACATGAGGAAGTTGCTACATTGCCTCAGGATGCCCAAGTTCACCAGGTTAATAGGAGAAAGCACAGGGAACTGACCTTTAGACATGTCTGGATGGGTGGGCATTAATAATAAGTACTGGAGCTGTTTCCTTTCAGAACATTTAGTGCTGGTAGCACTTTTGTGTGCTACAATAATTGCTGCAAAAAGTCTGATAAAGTGCTAGACTAATAACCTAGTAAAAGTGCAGGAGAGAAGAGAACTAGCAGATCTAAGGGAAAAATTGAAGAGCAGACTTTGGCACCACTCAGAAGCTTACAAACAGTCCTGGATGCAGCAATCTGTATCTGGACTAGACTAGTTAAAGGAAAGATGGGAAACAAGAGCAAATGTGGGCTCTGAAACCAGAAAGTTGAAAGAGATGGAAAAAAACTGCTCAAACAGCCAATAAACTTCAATTTCTGGGCCAGAAACCACTCCTCTTGTGGTAGATAGGCTACTTAGTTCTTACCACTCCCACTGATAAGCTAGAAGGCTTCCCTCCAACACAGAAAGGTTTGGGGGCTCAGAACCTTACATACAGTCCTGGATACAGCAAATCTGTATCTGGACTAGACTAGTTACATGAAAGGTGGGAAAAGCACAAAAGTGGGCTTTTAGACCAGAAAGTTGAAAAAGATGGAAAAACTGCCCAAACAGCCAATAAACTACAATTTCTGGAACAGAAACCACTCCTCTTGTGGTAGATAGGCTACCTAGTGCTTACCACTCCCACTGACAAGCTAGAAGGCATCCCTCCAACACAGAAAGGTTGGGGGGCTCCAAAGCTTACAAACAGTCCTGGATACAGCAAAGCTGTATCTGGACTAGACTAGTTATAGGAAAGTTGTGAAACGAGCGCAAATGTGGGCTTTTAAACCAGAAAGTTGAAAGAAATGGAAAAAAGTTGAAAGAGATGGAAACAACTGCAGGTCAAAATTAGAGAATTAGAGTGTAGAAATGCTAAGACAATCAGAGAGCCTTGTCTTCAAGTATAAAAGCTTCATAACTATGGTCGAACAGATGATTTCTGAGCATAAAAAGAACATGACAATGATACTTCCAAGGCTGATTGCTGAACTTGACCAACAAAAGACAAAGCATTTTATAAAGAAAAAAGAGGTCATTGAGTTATCCAATAGGCCCTCTTGAAATTCTGTTCAAGTGGGAATAGTGAAATGTCAAGATAAACCAGAAAATCCTAAGTCAAAAGACATGAAAATCTAAAAGAAAAGGAGCAACATGAATTGGTGTTAGAACTTTTAAGACAAATGAAAAGTCTCAAACTCAAGCTGACATTATGTGTTTACAAAATGAAAGGAATAAAATGTGACAGGAAATACAAAACGCTAATAGTTATGTTATCATAAAAATGAAATATTAGAACATAAGAACTGTGAATGAATCACTAAAAGTATAACTTAAAAAAAAAACAGAACCAGAGTTGGAAATAGTATAATGACTCACAACAAATGAAGTAGCTCAGACAAGACAACAAAAAAAATGTAAAAACATATATGAAAGTGAACAGTTGACACTGATCGATTGGGGAACTCAACAAGACCGTGTGCAAAGAAGTAACAAACCACAGTAAAAGCTCTCAAGCCAAGGAAACCAAATACTGCTTTAACGTTCTTTATTCAAGACAAGACGTTTTCGCCCCTGCTATGCAGTAAGCTTCATCAGAAACCAAGGTTTCTGATGAAGCTTACTGCATAGCAGGGGCGAAAACGTCTTGTCTTGAATAAAGAACGTTAAAGCAGTATTTGGTTTCCTTGGCTTGAGAGCTTTTACTGTGGTGTGCAAAGAAGTACAGAGAAGAAGAATACCAGTAACTTATTATGTGCAAAGAAATTCAGAAAAGTGATACTGGTAGGTTATGGGCTTTTTATCAATACTTCAGAACAGCAACACAAATGCAAAAAGGAAATTCTTGTGAATATGCTACAGGAAGAAGAGACCAGTATGGTGCTAAGCTTATCCAAGGAAAGGAAAGTCTCTTTGTAGATGATAACTGAGTTACTAAGTTGGTGATTGACACACAGCTTATGGAGCAAAGCAAGAATTTCAAACAGCTTGATAACATGAAAGTCAGTGCCAAACATACACCCACTTATAGGGAAAAATGGAAACTGGAATGAAAGATTGTAGAATATATGGCCATTGAGTGGGAAAACGTAGAAAATGGAATTTCCCACTTAATGATTGATATGATTAATCTCTCCAGTAACTTCGAGAGAGGAAACTCCAAACTGCTATCAAAACACAGTACCTAAATAAAAGTATGCATGACAGCTAAGTGCCTCTATCCACACTTAGTGAGACCAAGGCTACCTTCTGGGTGCATCCTATAAAGATCTAAAAGAGCAGCCAAACTAGTATACTGAAACGCATGAACAAATACAGAATGCATTAAATAGATTGACCCAGGTTGAAATGGCAGTTGTCAATAATGTGCCCAAGCATGGGAGTGCATCGGAAGAAACTGCAAAACACAACCCAAAAATAGAAACACAGAAAAATGAATGCATAAAGCCAGACTTTCTCCCTGTATAAGGAGGAAATCAAAGTGTCTTAGAGTGACCTACCAAACTGACAAGCTTAGGGGGAGTTCTTGTCACACAGAACAGTGATAACATTAGGTGAGCATTGTACTATGTTTGTTCCAAAGCTGAACATATTGCCAGATGGTGTCCAGTCTGGAGTGCTAAAATCCATTTACTAAAGAATATATGGGTGGGCTGAGGTGGGGTCTGGATTCCTAATGATGCTCATCCTCACATGTCTGAGCTTGTGGGGAGGGGTCATGTGGTATAGGTGAAGTGTCCTCTAGTGACCATTGCTGGGCAGTCAGGAAGGAAGATCCACACCTTGGCTGAACAGAGTAGGCCACAGCCACTTCTTATAAGGGGGGAGGGTCAGAGAAAGAAGGAGAGACAGAGAGAGAGAGAGAGAGAGAAAGAGAGAACAACAGACACAGAGACAGAAACAGAAGGGCACAACACATTCTTATAAAACTGCATATCAGAGAGAGAGAGTGTAAGGGAGAGAGACTGACAGAGACAGAGAATGACACAGAAAGAGGGCCACAACCCCTTCTTATAAAAGGGGGTTCAGAGAGAAAGAGTGAGAAAGAGAGAGATAGAGCAACAAAGACTGACAGAGAGAGAGAGAAGGTCATAACCCCTTCTTATAAAAGAGGGGGGTGTCAAGGAGAGTGTGTGTGTGAGAGAGGGAGAAAGAACAACAGAGACAGAGACTGACAGACAGCGAAGTCCACAACCCCTTCTTATAAAAGAGGAGGAGTTCAGAGAAAGAGAGTATGTGTGCGAGACAGACAGAGAGAGCAACACTGACAGAGGCAGACAAAGGAGGCCACGACCCTTCTTAAAAAAGTGGGGGAGGTCAGAGAGACAGAGAGAGAGAGAGAGAGAGAGAGAGGCACCGACAGAGACAGAGACTGACACAGACAGAAAACACAGAGAAATATGGACTTTTCTATGAATAAAGAGCTACTGTTGTTTATAGAATGAGAGAGACATATGGGCCTCTTTAGCAGACAGAGGACATATGGGCCTCTCTAGCAGATAGAGGAAGTACTATGGAAATATGCACAGGAAGGGTTCTGTACCAGAGAGACTGGGTACCAGAGATTCCTGCCTCTTAATTGGGAAAAAAAGTGAACTGTTAATTATCCACCTGAGCTGCATTTTGAGTAATTTACCTCCTCTGAATTGTTAGTATCCTATATAATGTGGTTGAAATTGTATGACAGCACTGTTAATAACCTGCACTTCACAAAGTCTTTGTAAATAAATTACATTGAAGCCACATTGTGTGTCTCCCTTGTGGTTGCTGATATTCTAATATTTGGTTAACCATTGTAGCTCAGTATATCAAAGGCATATAAATCATATGCGAAAGAAAAGCAGTGTATATTTACTTTTCAAATGTATCACAGCAAAGAGCAGAATTAAGGACATGGTCTTTTCTTGTTTCTGCCTTTTTCAAAGGTGGCACAGTTCCCCACTCAGGTATTATAGATAAATTCACAAAACTGGGCATAAATCCCTATGTCACCAGATGGAGAGCCAGTTGGTTCACAAACAGGACACATGGTTATAGCCAGTGAATACAGATCCAGCAAGAGGCCAGTTACAAGTGGCATGCCACAGGACTCAATGCTCAGTGATGGGATCACTCCTGTTTGAAATACACTTCTCTGAAGTCAAGGCTTATGTGGAAGGCCTCTGGATGAAAAAGTTTGCAGATGATTGCAAGCTGGGGACAATCACTGAATCCCCCAAAGATGTCGATATCTTCCAGGAAGGTCTGATTGGTACCAGAACCATGGCCTAAAACTAAATGCAAAAAAATGCATTATCATACACTTTGGAAAGTCAAATACCCCAGCAATTCACAACATCAGTAGCCCATTCCTAAGAGTAGACTCAGAGGTGAGAGGTCTAGGTACAAAGATTGTCAGTAGCCTGAACTTTGACTGCCATATGTCCACAGTGGGGAGGAAGTCCTTTTAAGTGGCACAACATAAAAGTGAAGGTATGGCATCCAAACCCAAGGAAACTATATTCCCATTGTACTCAACCCTCATTAGAACAATAATTGATTATAATGTGCCATTTGGCATGTACTTGATTGAGCACTTACAGCAGCTGTACTGATCTCAGAGGTTCCTTACAAAGAAAATACAGGGTATAAACAACATGTCCTGTGCAGATAGACTAAAAGCTCTACCCCTTTATGGTGTCTCCTACCGGCTATTAAGGGGTGACCTATGCCTGACTTACAAGGCACTCACAAATCTGGCCTTGATGGAGATGCTACACACAAACAGCATGATGGCCAACCAATCTAGGTATCTAAACGTAGTCAAAGACTTAAACAAAACATCCTAGAGAGACAGATATGTGTCTCAGAGGTTGTCCCTTCTTTGGAACAGGCTTCCTAGTCACATTAAGTAGAGCCCTTCCCTGGACTTCTTCAAATGCAATTTGGATCAATGGATGGGGAATCACAAATTCACACCTGGGGTAGTGTCTGTGTCTCTTATGGACAGGGGAAATCTGTAAGATGCTAAATGTATACACACAAATCCATGCCATCCTTTTCTTCCTTGGGGCCATATATTGGATAAAATCAGCTTATATTGGCTAGGCTTGTAAGTTTTCTAGACATTAGCCTAGTAATCTCCTGTGAACCTATGGACATGTGACAGTTCTTAAGTTCTGCTGACTCACTCATCTTAGAAAGATGGATGCCTGACTCACAAGCACAGCATGTCCATGGTGGTATGGAACAACAGGAGGACATATTAAACAGTATAGATAGATTTTACCTGGCATGTTGCATGGATATAGCAAATCCTCATGCACCTTGGTACTCAGCAGTTTATGTCATAGACAAGCAGAAGACAACCCTGAGTTTTGGCTGTTAGACTTCAACAATGCAGCTTCTAAATGATGTGGACAGACCAAGTGTGCTCACAACTAAACTGTCTGAATTTCAACATGGTTTTCTAAGCAGCTGCTCTGAAATGGAATTGCATATGGCTTTGGTAGTGCTGATAAAGGGACTGAAAACCTACTAATGAATGGTATAATATGGGAAAGACTTTATAGTGGAGCATGCTTTGTCATAGTGGAAGGCAACTTCTGCTAAATAATCTATTCTGTTATTTTATTTTGAATCAAAACTAAACATGCAATAAAAAATCATATTTAACTATTAAATACCTATACTTTAAAAAACACCAATACCTGTCAGCTATCTTGATTTAATTTCCTATTTCTTGGTTTCTCTCTCTCTCTCTCTCTCTCTCTCTCTCTCTCTCTCTCTCTCTCTCTCTGTGGTTGCAAAATAAAACCACACAGATTATGGACCAGTTTCTGTCATGGCATATTCCATAAAGATAGCACCGAAGACTGTGACACAACATAGAGAGAAGGGCATAATGTGCTACTGGTCATCTCAGTTGCAGTAACATATAAGTGTCTTAAAGTTGTATAGTGTTCAGCAACATCCAGGGATTGCCATAAGTGTTGAAATACAGCATGCAGTCACAGTGTAGACTGTTCATTATGAGACAACTACCTGATTTGCAACAGTTAAAAAGAACAATGGAGAGAATAATAGTTATCATTACTGGCTCATCATGTTGGAAACTTCTTTTTATTCTATGTTCTATTTTATTTTAATTAACATTCCCTGTACATTCTGTCAACTAAATACAATTTAAAATATCAAAGAGACATTATGATTTCAAATAATAGTTTAAGTGAAATCTAAATATCTGTCATAAGTGTATGTTAAAGAAGAAAATAGTATGTACTGGCAGGTTTGAACAATGTTTATGGTAATTGGGGAGAGACAGTCAAGTAACTGGATACTGATATAGCTGTCAAGGGCCTGATTCATTGCCCTGCATAGGGCCCCATTTATCCATTATCTGACTCTGTTGATTCTTCAGGTGTGTGCTGTAGCAATGCATTCAAATAGTCAGACTTATACTGAGTGATATCAGAAAGGATAGCTATTCTTGAAAACATAGGGAGGTCAAAATGAGACATAGGTGTCCTGCAACCATGTAAGACCCCCAGAAAACACTATTCTATGTGCAGTGTATTTCTGATTTTTGTATGTCTTGTAGGTTGTTGAACAAAAGCTGCTGCAGCAACTATAGTCTTTGTAATTGTTTTGCTTTATTCACTGCACTAAGTAATGAGTTAATTCATTAATAGGCACTGATTATGTAATATAGTCTAACCATGTTGCATTTTAGTAATATATTTTGCAGTACCTTCTTTACAGCCTCCAGAAACTGCAAATGAGTGATGTTTGTCATCATATAGTCTGCATTAGTTGGAGTGATGATCAAACAGTCTTTTCTTCAGCATCCATTATATAGTCATTACTTCATGTTATTCTGATACAGTCTTCCCTAAAAAGACTGGCTTGTAAAGAATGTCAGCATTTAGTTAAAAATCTGTCTAGCAGTTAGTGCAGAGAACTAAAGCTCCAACTTGTTAATGAGCTGCTTCCTGTGGCAAGAGTGAAGGGTTTGACTCTTTCCACTTTCATTTAAATACTGTCTGACACTGAGCAAATATCTTAACCAGACAATATTTTGGGGCAGTTTTGAATTTAGGCAAGGCTCCTCAATGGTTTTATGGACTGCATGCTTAGTAACTATGAACCTGTTATTCTTGTTTGCCAGCTTTCCCCTATTGCATACCTGATCTAGTTCAGGAAATGTTATGGCAATATCACCAGTACATCATTTTTAAAGCAGCATAGGCAATTTATTATTCAAGGGCAATAGACACTGCATTTGTAGGTGAAACACTATAGGTTCATAGGTCTTTACCAAAACCAAATACTGATGGAGTGAGTGAAAAACACGAAACAAAAACCACAGAATATTTTCACTCTGAGAGACCCAAATAAGGGTATGAGTGCAGCAAACAAGAAGTTCAAATGATAATCCACAAGCAAGTGCAGAAATATGACACCGGAATCACTTATTTTGTACCAAGAGATTTAAAATCAGTACTGCTTTTATACATCAGGATAAAAATTGAATAATTGAATAATTTAAAGTAATTAGTTAAATTGAATATTTGAACCATTGAGTTTAAATGTAGAGTTAAAACACATAAAATATTTATTTGTTAGTATTTAAAACCTGCATACTTGAAATAATTGAAATAAAAACATTAATATAATTCATATACTATCAATGGTAGAACTTCATGTTAAAACAGATACATAAGATAGTACCAAGTACTTATAAAATGTTGTATTTGTTATTATATACTGCATTTGTATTTAACAGGGATGGTAATGTGATCTTTGTCTCCATCTGGTGACCAAAATAGTAATTACAGTTTTGCTGCTCTCAATTTTAATACAGGCATTATTGAGAGCATGTCATTTAAATCAGGCTCCCTAGTAGCATCCAAAACTATCTGCCAGTACAATTCCCTGTACTCATAGTTTTAGTCCATGGCTCTGACAGCAGTTGCTTGTCTGTGTCAGCTCCTCCTGGAGAACATTTGTATCAGTGTGAGATTCAATGAAAGCTCCTAATTTGCAATCATCTGCAAATTTAGTCAGCCAGAGACCACTGACATTGGCCTTGACTTCTGAGAAGTAAATGCCAAAAAGCAGCGGTCCAAGGACTGATTGCTGACGGACTCCACTTATACCTGGCCTCTTTGTAGAGGTGGACTCGCCAATTCTAATTTCCAGAGTCCTGTCTGTGAGCCAGTTGGCTATCCACCAAGTGACATACAGGTTTGTACCTAACTTCTTGAGTCTGTCAACGATGCCCGAGTGGGGTATTGTGTCAAATGCCTTGGCCAGGTCAAGGTAGGCAGTGTGAACAATTTTGCCCTCATCTATTGCTTTGGTGACCCTCTCAAAGAAGTCTACCAGGTTGAGTAGGCATGATCTGGGCATGACCAAACTGCACTGGGTCCAGTGTCTGGAGGTTAACCATATATCTGTTCATCATCTCCATGATAGTTCTTCTCATGGCTTTACATATAAGAATAGTGAGATGTATGGGTCTGTAGTTTCCAGGGTCTGTAGATGGCCCACCTTTGTGCAGAGGGATAACTGTTGCCTTTTTTCCATTCATGAAGTGCAGAACCTGTTTGGAGGCTACAGTTAAATAGTAATTCTAGAGACCCAGACAGGTCATTTATATGTAATTTAGAAAGCATCCTGGGATACTGTCTGGGCCCATTGATGCAGTGTTCTTGGTCTTAGAGAGAGCATTAAGGACCTGTTCCCTTGTGATAGTAGGGCAAGTTATATTTGATGATATTTCCTGAGGGAAGGTTGAGGGGAAGAGAGAGAGGTAAAGTTGGAGCTGAATTTATCAGCCAGGAGGTTTGCTATGTCTTCTGGCTCAGTATAGGTTGCTCCATTTACAATGAGCTCTGCACACAATTGTGTATTGCCTTTGAGGTTGCAGACATAGCTGAAGAATGCTTTGTGGTTGCCCTTGGCCTGGGAGGCCAACCTTGCCTCACATTTGTCTTTGGTAGACTTTATTTGTCCTGTAAGTTGTTTATTTAGTTTGATGAGAGTGTTTTTATCCTGCTGGGTGTTGCACCTCCTAATTTTTGGTATGATTTTCTTCCTCCTGTTATACAGCCTATTGATTTTGTGATTCCACCAGGGTGGCTTGCTTTTTGAGTTAGTTCTATACTTCTTCCTGGTGGGTACAGCTGCTTCTATGCAGCTATTAACATGCTTGCCTGTGAACAATAATGTAAAGCTGTTTTCTAGCAGCAATGTCTGCATTAGTAATAGTTCTCCATAATGAACAATTATTCAGTTGACATTTACTTCTACAGAGATTGTGCAACCTGACTTAAAATATTAGGTGGTTAGTGTTTCTTATGGTCTCATAAATATTCTTTTATTTAAACTGCTGCATCTGGCTGGATTTTATAGTATGATGCTAGTGAACTTTATACAGTTTAATATAGTTCACCCAAGGCTACCAATAAAGTATATGTAATTTACTTCTTCATAACAAGAAGGAGTATACACCATCAGCAAAGTGGCTATAATTGCTGGTGGGTGAGGGCCTCTCTGTTGATGAAAGTACCTTATGCTCCTATCTGGTCTATTTTAAAATAGTCTTTAATAAGGCTTTGCGTGCCTACTGTACGTGTATATGTATATGTGCATATGTGTATTAAATAGGAACACTGGCTACTGTATGTTAGTGTACAACACATTTGAAATATATAACTGGTTATTATTATTGTTATTATTATTATTACTGAGCTTGGGGGATGTCCATAGATATAAATGGCTGACTCTGCTGAGCTGATACAGTTAAAAAGTCATTAATCTGTCATTTCTGGACTAGTGTGCACTTGTGTAAAGTATACTGGAATACTTTACTGTGGCTATTTTTATCACAATTAGACATGATGTGTACTCAGTCAATTTAGTGACCGTAATTGCTGAGTATAGATATTGATGAATTTAAATGACAGCACGTTGAGTGGCCATTTATGGTTGAAATGTTATAAAATGGGTACTTTTTCATTATCAGTTCATACATTTTGTCTCAATGATTACTGGAGAAAATGTTCAAAACTACAAATTTAAAATGCACTCTAACAAATGGTGCTGTATTAAATAAGAAATATAATTAAAAATAATCATAAAGGTGAATCAAAGAACACATGCATTTATGCATGGTCCTAAAAATGTATGCAGTGGGGCCCATGGTTTGAAAACAGCCCAGGGATCAAGGTATACTTTATCTGCCACTGGCCAGATGCATTTCCAATGAAAGCAAGTTTCAATGCATTTTCAATAAATGTGAGTTTCAGTGCATTTTTCAATTAATGTAAAACACAAGGAAAGAGAAGTTTATTGTTGCTCATACTAAGTCTGTATTCAGTGTGGAATTGTTGTGATTTGTTTAGCAAATGGCCATCAGGGTATGTGCTATACATTTTGAAAAAAAAAAATAATTAAATCCTCTTCTTTGTAATCATTGCAATACTAAAGAAAAAAATACTATAGACACTCTGACAGTTTTGAAAGGTATTTGTGTTAATGTAGGCTATGTAATAGGACACTAAAATGGCTGTGGGGAAGCCCTGGTCCACTACCCTGCCTAGGGCCCTATTTGACCTCCCTCTGATTGTTACTAGTTTGTATCTTATACAAAAAAAGAAAGGATCATGCATCATTTGTTTTGGTTATGCATAAAACATCTACTCTAACTGTAAAATTTGCAGTATAGCTTATAGATGAAAAGTGGTTATACAGAAAAGGTAGTTGTGCAACATGGTTGTGGGAACGTAGTTTGCTGTTATGTGAGAGGAAAAAAAGAAAAAAGAGAAAAGGAGAACATTAAAAATTACACTATTGTATACATTTTGTGATGGCTGACATAATTTGGTTAGAGATCTATGGAGACATGACTTGTGATAGGTGGGAAAAAGAAAATATGGTGAGATAAACAAGGACATAAAAGCAACTGTAATGTGGAGGCAAACTTACAGAAAATAAATTTATACTAAAACAGTGAAGGGTTGGAGGAGCTAATATAGGTGGAATATTTAGTGAAGACTGGGGTATAACTAGATGTTCTACGTGGGGGCATTAAATGCTGAGTCCATGGGAAAGACATTATGAGTAAGGTCAACAATAGTATACGTATATGCTTATAGTAGTTTCATTGGCTATAGTACTTGTTTACAAACCTGGTGAAATATAAAGCCCGGTAATTATTGTTAGCCAGGGTGAATAGAGCACTGGCAGAGCCGTAAATTATTTAAATGAATCCTTGGATTAGTTTTAAAGCTGATAAATGTCATATGCCATATCTGTATCCTATGTCTCCTGTGATTAATTCACCAAAGTAGTTTGCATTCTTCAGTTAATTGCTTTTTAATATCTAGTATAAGGGTGAATAGAGCACTGGCAGAGCCATGAATTATTTAAGAGTTTTACTGCTAGCAACAAGCATAACACAGGAATTAGTGCCCTATCACAGGATGCATGCATACTCACACATTTTTATTTTAGGACAGCAAACCAATGTGCACTAAACCCAGTGTGGATTACCCTAACTATTTGCTTGTTCCAGTTACAAATTAAAAAAAAAAACAGTAACAGACAGAATATTTCACTGGACTATAACAGCCTCAGCTACAAGGCCTTTAACATTAGAAGCTGATTGTGGAATGATTATGTTCCAGAAGTTCAGGTAGAATATTTGCTTCATCACTGAGATGAGTTATTCACTCCACTCTGCTGAGGTACCTTGTTGATCTTATATTTTATCAACCAAGCCCTACTGTCTGCTGCACATGGAAAGTGGACAAACAAATCTAGATTGTAGTTAGTCTCTTAATCTGGCAAGATGCTCCGTATACAGGACTAAACTTAGTATGACAAAACTAAATGTTCACATTAGATTCAGTTTTTGAAATTGACTTAGATAAAGCAAAGACTACAGTAGCTGCATATTTCTTTCAGCTTATATATGCACCTTATACACCATGCTGTTCTGCTAGCAATAACATCTCTAGGGAAATTGATTAAACATACATTTCCTTTATACTTCTTGACCAGCTTCCAACTAAATCATAACATCTTACATTTTACTGTAGGCCATTAGTTAATCCCTTTGGGTAGCAAGAGTCTCCAGTGGCAAGCTTGAGTATTAACAGATAGAATTTTATTTCTCACCTCAGTGATTTCTCTAAGAACATGCTTATCAGAAAGGTGATTAAAGTAGAAAACATTGTTAACATAATACACTGAAAATGACTGAATGACTGCTTGAACTAGTTTCATATAAAACAGAGCATTATGTAAAATGAGGACTCAGAGAATCAGTGACGGACTGAAGACATTAAAGCAGTAGGTAGTTGCAGCATTTAATGGGATTGTTTATTATATTTCTCATCTATGACATCAGAACCCCAGATGACCACATCACACATCCCTTTAAGGGCCATACTCAATAATTTTTAATACAAAGGCATATATTTAAATGTGAATTACCAGTAACTAGGTCTTTGCACCATGTTGCTCTGGCTTCAGAAATTTCTCACTTCAAGCGGTAATGGAAATCCAATGTGTAATGTTTATTCTTGCATCAAACAAGAAAACAATAAAAGTACTTAACACTTAACCTTAAAGAGGAGGAAAGAGACAAGTAGGTAGTCCTCAGAGAAAAGTGTTAGGCAAATTGTGAACCAAAGAGAAACCCTGTATAAGTAAAACATTTATATTTCCCCTTCAAATCAAGGAGGTCAAAAGTAAATAGATGCTTATTTAACTAAACTGAAATACAGGAGAAAATATTGTAAGTTTTGTGATTTGCATGATTCATTGATAAGAGACACAGTGGTGTATATTATTAAATAATGAAGTCACAATTAGAACAAGGTGTACATAGAACAAGTAAGATTCTGAGTATTCAAAAGGAACACTGAGGAACAGGAAATGTGTAAACTAAAAGATGTGAGTGAATTGAAGGTCTGCAAAAATAAGATCAAATTAAATAAAAATAAAACAATAACGTTATTGGTGATCATTTATTATCGAAGATGGCACCTGCTGTTAGGCAATGCATCCAATGGAAGCAGTTATAGAGCCAATAATTGAGGCTGTGGGCTATGTGGAGGTCTTTATCAGTTCAAAATGATATGTCAAAATCAAAATAAATCTATGTAGCAAGCTGCACCTATAGTAGAGAAACAAAGGGAGAGAATAAAACTGAAATGTTTACTGCCATAAATGAAATGCTTAACATGAATGCAATTCAGACAGTAAATAGTAAAAAATTATGACTTTGGTCAAAAACCTTATGATCCGAGACAAAAGTGCTACATTTTATCTTGATGCTGGTGCAGGCTGCACTATGCTGTCAGAAAGTACATTTAAGTCAGCACATTTGTTTAATCGTTTCTAAATGTCTCCATATCTGTAGATATCCTTTCAGAAGGGTCTAACTCAGTCAAATGATTGATGTCAGAGCCATGGCCTAAAACTAAATGCAAAAAATTGTATAATCATACCCCTTAAGGAAGTCAAATACTCCTGCAAATTACAACATTAATAGCAGACCCCTAAGAGTGGACTCAGAAGTGAGATATCTAGGCACACAGATAGTCTGAATCTTGAATGCCATGTGTCCATAGAGGTGAGGAAGTCCTTCTATTTGGCTCAGCTTATAAGTAAAGGCATGGCATCTAGATCCAAGTAAGTAATAATTCCACTGTACTTGGCCCTCATCAGACCAATAATCAGGTGCAATGCACTTTTTGGCTTGTACTTGAGCAGGTACTTGCGACAGCTGGAGTGACCTCAGAAGTTCCTTACAAAAAAAAATACAGGGTGTAAACAACATATCCTTTGCAAATATACTAAAAGCCCCTTTACTGTGTCTCTTGCTTTCTATTAAAGGGTGATCTATGCCTAACCTACAAGACACTCACAAATCCAGCCCTGATGGAACTGTCACACATTTAAACCTGCATGAGGGTTACCTGATCTGTGACATGAACAAAACATGCTCGAGAGACATATATGTGTCTCAGAGATTACCCGTTTTTTGGAACAGGCTTCCTATTAGTGTAAAGCAGAGCCCTTCCCTAACCCTCTTCAAACACAGTTTGGATCGATGGTTGGGGAATCATAAATTCATTCCTGGGGTGGCGCTCATGTCCCTTATGGACAGGCTCAGTCTGTAAAATAAAGTCAGGCACAAACCTAAGCCATCCTCTAGCCCTTAAGGATTGAAAGCTGGTAAAAATTGGGCAATAGTAATAATGGCTACACTTGTAAGGGCTCTTGATCTATTAGCCTAGTAATCTCCTATGAACCTATGAGAATCTAAAAAATGGTTGAAAAGACAGCAATGATCATCATGGATGATAGTATAATCATGCTAGCAGTGAGCAACACTCTTCTATTTATAAGCAGCTTAATAGTGCTAGAAGCAATGAAATACGCATACTACTCCTAGTAAAAATAGATTTGAAATAGTCTGTTAAAATGCTGTTACTGATATTAAATATAATAAAGGGAATACTGTTAACAGTCAAGAAATGCAATGCTGAAGATACTGCTGTTATTTATAGACTTATTATCATGTACTCACTGGTTAAGGATGCCAGAATACTACCACAGAATATTAAGATTTTGTTTGAGCCAATACATTATACATATATTTAGAAGAGTCTCAGTAGTGCATGAAACTAGGACTGAGTATGGAATGAAGCACATGAAATATGTGGGTGTAACTTTTTAAACAAGTAGGATTGATTGAATGGTTAATAGCATGGTGACAGTTGTGAAGCAAGGCACAGTCAGAATATTTATAGCTCCTCAGTACATAAACAGATATATCAAAGTCGATAATTATCCACATCAAACAATTAAAGACCTTGTTGCAACCACACATAATATTAAGTTCTTATCTGTGTTTGATGATAGTTAAATGTTTTATCAAATGAATCTAGACAAAGCTAATTTATACATTTACACATTCAACACACTTTTGGGTAAACAGAGATTTTAAAGCTTGTGTGTGTTGGTATACTTTCAGCCCCAGAAGGAATTCAAAGATCTGTAGCTAAAGGGATTAAAGAGCTAGAAGGAATTGTCACTATAATTGATGATGTTCTTGTATGGGGCTAAAGACAAACAAGAATTATGACCTTCCAGGTTATTACACAGTCTTTAAATAGAAGGTTCAATTTAAATGTGTGTGTTTTCTATTAAGCATATGAAATGTGTGTTAATTTCTGAAGGACTCAGATCAGACCATGATATAGCAATGAAACAATGAATATGCAGAAAAAAACACAGCAAGTTATGCAATTCATTGACGTGATATATATTTCAAAGTTCTTTCCAATTTAATTTTAAAACTATTAGATGTAAGACTGCAACTTAGAAAACTAATAAAGAATAGTTTTACTTAGTTATGATTGTGGGACCAGGACAATAATTTTGAGATGCTAAAAAGCTTGCTATTTGGGCACTTATTCTGAAGTTTTATGATGTTTTACAACCAGCTATACTTCAAGTATTTGCAGGTCAACAAAGGTATGGAAAAGTACTACTACTTGGAGATAGACCAGTATCTTATGGGTAAATGGCTTTGGCTGATACACAAACATGATATGCACAAATGGGGAGAAATGCTAGCTATAGTTTTAGTTATGAAAAGATCCATTATTTTATTTATGGTAAACTTGTCATAGTGTAGTCAGATCATAAGCCATTTCAAAGTGTATTCAAAAAGTCTTTTTATAAGGCATTGTTCAGACTTCGAAGAATACTACTAAATGTACAAAGTTCAGCTCAAAACAAGGGTGAATTTATCCATATGTGTGTACCCCTACAAATGTGTGGAGAAGACGTGATAAATAATGTTTTGGTTGTTTTGTGGATTATTTAACCAATGCCTTTATCAGTTGACAAGTGAGAAGAGCTAAGAATGTAAACAAGAGAAGACAGTGTAGTAATTGTTGATATTTATAAATATACACATATATATATATATAAATATACATATATATACATATATATATATATATATATATATACATATATAAAACTATATATATATATATATAAATACATATATATTATATATATATATTTATAAATATATATATATATATATATATATATATATATATATATATATATAAATCAACAATTACTTTACTGTCTAGGGGGTAATGGCACTTGCTGTGGCTTGTGAGTAGTGTTTCAGTTTGTACAAGGAGGTGTTCTTATGAAGTCTAGCTGAGAGGGAATAAATGTGTGAAGTTGGAATAATTTGTTGATCTTTGTTTTATGGGTAGCCATTTTTTTTTCCCTAGGGTGATACATCAATGCTCACAGAGAGGTGAGTTTGTAATGAATCAACAGATGCTGCTAGAAATAGTCTGGAGTACAGTAAAGTTTTTTCCAGTAGGCAGAAGCAAAAATTGGAAGTTTACACTGACAGTTGGTCAGGCAAAATTAAATTATTTAATTCAGATATTAGAGTGCACTTTGTGATACTGCGGTGGTGGTGCTGCGGTAGCATTGTTGCCAAACAGTTAGACGTTGCACGTTCGAGTCTCAGTTAGAGCATCTTCTGTGTGTGAATGGGCGTTCCTTCATTGAAGGTTGTGCGTTAGGCCCGGCAAGCCAGTACTTAAAAGTCTACTGCTAATCATTAGCAGACCGGAGTTCCGCTGTGGCAACTCCTAACTGGGAAAAGCCGAAAGACAGTTTTATTAGAATGCACTTTATATACCAAGATAAATTGATATTTTTTATTTGGGCATTTTACAGTACTGTAAGCAGACTGACCAAAATTTTATTTAAGAAGTGAAAAATAAACTCTTCCCAATGACCTCATCTCCTCCTGTTGAGAAAAGAAACTCATGTAACCTTAATATGCAGCTTTTCCATTCTAGAAAACTACATGAACAAATTCCACCAGTCTTGAAAAGGAAAAAAAGAAGTTATGTTTTTACCACAACGTTCCATCTGTGTTGTTAATCTTCATTCATTCATTACTGATGGGTTTCGGTTCTGTCCTCAGAACTGAGTCGCTGTTATAACAAGCTCACCTCAGTCAAAAAACTCTCGAGCTGAGTCTTACCCATAGTGCCCCTCTCTGTATTACCTCAGATTGCGTTTGCCCGTAAGGAAGAAAGAAAGCAAGAAAGAAAGAAAGAAAGAAAGAAAGAAAATGGAGGCTTTATCTGAGCAACTTTCCTGTCATAGGCTAGGACCATATTTGAACCTCCAGGAGTCTTTCTAAGGGGGATGGTGGGTGGGTTGTAATGAATGAATGAAGATCAACAACACAGATGGAACGTTATGGTAAGAACATAACTTCTTTATCTGATATTGTTAATCTTCATTCATGCCTTACTGATGGGACAGTCCTAGCTACTTTGTTTTCAGGGAGGCCCTATGGAAGAATATGCCTGAGTGCCATTGAACCAAAGGAAGCTCTCTCTCCTTATCCATATCCAGTTTGTAATGAGGGATAAAAGTATGAGGGGTAGACCATCTTGCCTCGCACAGAAGTCATCCATAGAAGCTCTTGCATGGAAAGAAACAGATGATGCAACTGATCTTGTGGAATGCACTTTAATTTTAGATGGTAATGAGGCTTTGTTCCATTAATAAATGAAGCAAATACAGTCTCTCAACCATTTAGACAAAGTAACTTTGGAAACAGGTCTCCCCAATCTTGGTCATGAGAATGACATGAATAACTGGTCAAAGTTTCATAATGAGCTATTTCTGTTGAGATAAAAACACAATTGTCTATGCGCATCAAGCAAATGTAGTGATATTCTCCTTTGTTAGAAAATTTTGGAATGAAACTGGTAGATTTATGGTTTGATTGGGTCTATATCAGATAATCAAAGTTCCGTAACTTCAAACACCTAATGGTCAAGCCATTATGTTCGAAGTTACAGAACTTCGACTGAGTAAAAAAAAAATAAAAAAACAATGGACAACAAAATATTTATTTAGTTTATTTAGTTTATTTATTTTATTTATTTTATTTTACATTTGTTGACCAGGCTAGTCCAACTGGATATATTTCCATTTTCAGCAGAGGCCCTGGGAGAAAAGCTCCACATGCAAACATTAGTAAGAACAGATACAAATTAAGCATATATATAGTGTATACATCAAAACACATTAGATATTAACTACAAGAACAGAAGATGAGAAATAAAAAGTGTGTTTTATTAAGAGTTTCTTAAAGCAAAAAAAAAAAGTTGAGACTACCTAGATACTCAAGGTAAGATAGTAAATTGTTGTGAGCAAGCAAGCCCCCCTGCACCCCCACACCCCCCTACTTAAATATACCAACTCCGAGATTGCACCACACTGAAGTGAATGGAAACCTCCACTTATGGAGATTTCCATTCAAACGCTTGAACTTTTACAAATTCAAAGGTATGGTCTCGACCATATGTGGTTGTAAACGTTTGACTACATGATAGGGACCCGGTTTGATTAGTAGTGAAGTCTGAAATAACTTTGAGTAAAAAGGAGGGGTTAGTCCGGAGTGATTCTCTGTAGTTATGGAACACTATATAAGGACATTTTATGCACAAAGCTTGCAACTCAGAAATTCATCTTGCTGAGGTAATGGCCACCAAGAACAAAGTCTTCCAGGATAAGAATTTCAGATTGCAGTTGGCAGCAGATTCAAAGGGAGGATGAGTCAAAGATTGTAGAAATAAAGTTAAATTCCAGGGCTCGATCAGTGGTTTGAAGGGGGGCCTAATGTGTGTAACTCCTTTGAAAAATGTTTTACAAAGGTGGTGTGAAATCAAGGAAGAGTTCTTGAAACCATTATGAAAACTTGAAGATTGCCGTCAAGTGTACTTGAATAGAAGCTGCTGGGTGAAGGAGGTTAGATAAGCAATCTAGCACCATAGAAAACAGGGCTGAAAAAGGGTTTACTCCATTTTTACAAGACCAAATTATGAATCTTTCTCACTTGCTTAGATAATGTTTCCTAGTGGATGGTTTATGGGAAGCCAGAAGAATGTGGTGTACAGGGGAGGACAGGTTGTTTTGCCTGGCAATTATTGGAAGTGGAGGAGCCAAGTTGTCAGCTTGAGGTTCAATATTTCAGATGAATCAACCCCTGTGGGTGCGACAGGAATTTCGGAGTTAGATCCAGAATCCACAGTTGATGTACTAGGTGAGGCCAATGAAAGGGAAAACAAATTTGTCATGGCTAGTAGGCTGCAATGAGGATTAGTCTGCTTTTCTACCGAAGAACCTTCTTCAAAAATTGTGGGATCAGAGGAAGGGGAGGGTATACATAAAAAGTCCCGTGGGCCAATCATGCACCAGAGCATCCCTCGGGGATTCATCCTGTGGGGGAATTAGGGCAAAGTAGCTTCTGCATTTGTGATTTTTGGGAGATGCAAACAGATCACAGCAAGGCTGGCCCTAGTGACTGAATATTTCCACCGCTATGACATGATTGAGGGACAGTTTGTGAGGCAGGAGAATGCATCTGCTCAGTTTGTCTGCAATTACATTGGAATCCACGGGAATGTGCATTGCTATCAGAAAGCGGTTGGAAGCTATTGTTCATTGCCAAATGGGTAGGACTTGGTTCCCCCTTGTTTGTTGATGTACCAGACTACTGACATGCTGTTCGGACTGGATGGAAATCATTCCTGAAGGGAGAATAGGTTGAAATGCTTGCAATGCTAGATGCACTGCCCTCAGTTCTAGGACATTGATATGCAGGTTGGCCTCCAAGAATGACCAAGTGCCTTGGACTGTCCTTCCCTGGAAATGCCCCACCACACCCAATCAGGGAGGCATCAGTGGTCACTATGGCTTTGGGTTGAGAGGGGGAGAAAGGGCAGCTCCATAGGTGGTCCTCTAGCTTCATCCACCAAATTAAATATTGTTTGCACTGATTTGTTATCCTGATTTTAAAGGACATAGGGTGAGTCAAAATGGACCATTTGGAGAAGTATCTATGAAGATCCTGTGGAACATAACAAATATGCTAAATGTAGCAGAAAGTAGAAGTAAAAGAGAGAATAAGAAGTTTAAAGGTACATGATATGAAATGGGATGAAATAACAACCAGAGAGATTGAAATAAAATTGAGAAAAGCCTCTAACTGGAAAACCCCAGGCCCAGCTGCAGTACCTAACATTTGGCTTAAAGTATTAACTTCTTTGCATGATGATTTAGCCATGAGTAAGAACTATTTATATATGCACCCCGACCACACACCGCACTGGTTAATAACAGGAAAAACAATGCTCTTACTTAAGAGTGAACCTGCAAGCTACCCTAAAATTTATAGACCAATAACTTGTCTTCCGACAACATACAAACTATATACGGGAATTGACGCTGACAGAGTTTATAGTCATTTAGAAAACTCAATTATGGCAGTAGAACAAAAGGGCAACAGAAGAAAGTCATATGGAACAAAGGACCATTTGTTGTTAGACAAAGTTATAGTGGAGAATTGTAAGAAGGGGAAGAACCTAAATATGGCATGGATTGACTACAAAAAAGCATTTGATAGTATCCCACATTCATAGATAAAAAAGTGCTTAGAAATGTATAAGATACACCCTACACTGATTGATTACATTACAGTAACCATGAAACAGTGGCAGACCACTTTGCAATTAAGCCATGATAAAGGACAGATTGTTATCCCAGGGATAAAAATTCAAAGGGGGATATTCCAGGGAAACTCTCTGTCACCTTTGTTATTCTGCCTTGCCATTAACCCATTAAGCTGCTTATTTAACAGCCTAGGCCATGGCTACAATTTGGTTTCTAGAAAACAACAAAGTCTAATAACTTCTCATCTTTTCTTTGTTGATGATTTAACATTGTATAGCTCATCAGATGAGGAACTGAAAGCACAGCTGCAGGTTGTCAAAACCTTTTCATATGATATCGGAATGTTATTTGGTCTTGATAAATGTGCAAAAGCAACCTTTAAAAAAGGAAAATTGCAGCACCAGGAAAACACCAGTTTGGGACAAGAATGTGATATAAAAGAACTTGAGCAAGAGGGGGTGTATAAATACTTGGGAATTGATGAAGGATCAGCAAAAAAACATGAACAAATGTGAATAAGGCTTAGTAAGGAGTACTTTAGAAGACTTAAATTAATCCTGAAAACAGCATTGACACCTAGGCACAAGATCCAAGCTATAAATCAGTTTGCTCTTCCTGTCCTAACTTATAGTTTTGGAGTGATTGACTACCCCAAAAAGTGTTGGATAGATTGGATATCAAAACAAGAAGGATGCTTCATGCTCATCAAATGATTTATAAAAATCGGTGTATACCAAGATTATATATCCCCCGTTCTGAAGGAGGGATGGGCCTCCTTGAAATTGATTACATGTATAGATCTATAATCGTGGGACTCCACACATATCTATTGACCTCACAAGATTCAAATGTGGTGAAAGTTTTGAAACATAAGGAGAATAAATCTTAGGTGACATCTCTGCTTAATTTAGCAGAAGCATATCGACGTCAAGCAGGAATGGAAATCAAACCATAAGTAGATAAAAAAACAGCCAGCAACTGAATGTGCTAAAAAAATAAAAGAAAAAATATAAGGTGAAGGATCAGATGAGAAGGCAAGAAATGTGTAAAAAACATAAATATAGTTGCAAGTATAAAAAACTTCTGGAAGAGCCTCATGTTGATCAAAAACGAATGTAGGAATGGTTAAGGAGAGGTGAATTTACATCAAGAAATGAAAGGTTAATATCGGCAGCCCAAGATAGTGGGCTGCATACACGCTGGTTTACTAAGTCCATTGAACATGTGGAACCGAGTTGGAAACAGTTACATACCTTATTGCTGGTTGTGATGCTCTAATGGCAGAGGGACTGTATACTGGAAGGCATAATAATGTGGCGAGATTGTTGCACTGGAGATTGTGCAAACATTATGGTATCAAAGTGGCTGAAAAACATTGGAAATATGAGCCACAGAGAATCATAGAAAATGATGAAGTTTACATCACGTGGGATCACCCAATACCAACAGTCCAAAAGATAGATGCTAGAAAACCGGACATAGTGATCCAAGAAAAGAAGACAAAAGTAGCATTGATCATTGAAATTGCCACACCTAGTGACTATAGTGTCTTGCATACAGAAAAGACACAAAGTCATAAAATACCTTGATCTGCAGGCAGAAACGAGAGCCATGTGGAAGAAAGATACCCAGACAGGTCCAGTAGTAGTAGGAGCAACTGGTCTTATAAAAAATAATTTACAATCATATTTAGATATGTTAAAAATTCATGTAACACCATATTTTATTTTTATTTTATTTTATTTTACATTTGTTGACCGGGATAGTCCGACTGGATGCATGTCCATTTTCAGCGGAGGCCCGGGGAGAAAAGCTCCAAGGGTAAGCAGATACAACATTACATAATACCAGCATTACATATTACAAACAGACTATTTACAGAGATTACATAAGTAAGCAAGTTAAACAAGTTCCACAGGTTGCAGTTAATCCTGAGCGCAAGTCAGGATTAAATTAAATTACACAGTAAACTGGTTATCAGATTTTTACACATTCTAGAGAGAGTTAGCCAGACTTGATACATTGACATAGCCAGTTAAGTGACAAATGTTGTTTGAGTCTAGTTTTAAATTGACCTAAGGTGGAAAGTAAGGTAATATCAGCTGGAAGAGAGTTCCAGGATCTACTTACAGAGTTTGCAAAGAGAGAATCACCAGCTGTGTTATTAATTTTGCTAGTCTGAATTAGTAGTTTGTTAGAGGATCGAAGCGGTCTAGGATTGTTATAGGGGGTGATAATATTTTTAAGTGCAGGAGTATTGTCCGGATAATAGAGGATTTTATGGGCCATAATCAGTTGGTTATACTGGATTAGGCTGGGTAGTTCAAGCCACCCAAGCTGATTTAGATTGATGCAATGATGTGTCCTAAAAGGCAGCCCAGTGGCAAACCTGGCAATGTGGTTGTAGCAAATTAAGAGTTTGTTAAGGACAGTCTTGTTTAAATTCGAGAGTATGAATATGAATGCATATGAATTGCGGAAGGAGTCATTGCTGGGCACATTGCGGGTACTGTGAACAGTACTTTTGGCTAACATCAAAGAGTGAAATAATACTAATTTCATGAACTTTAAACATACTCTGACTTAGGAATGGGGTCCATTCCCATCATGGTATTAGAAACCCAAAAGACTTGGAGAAATCAAAAAAGAACAAGACCATTTGGAGAAGATGAAGATCCTGTGGAACATAACAAAGATGCTAAATGGATAGAAAAAGTAAAAGAAAGAATAAAAAGTTTAAAGATACAGGATATGAAATGGGATGAAATAGCCAGAGAGATTGAAACAAAGTTGAGAAAAGCCTCTAATTGGAAAACCCCAGGCCCAGATGCATTACCTAACTTTTGGCTTAAAGTATTAACTTCTTTACACGAGGATCTAGCCATGAGTAAGAACTATTTATATGCACACCCTGAACAGACACCATACCAGTTACCAACAGGAAAAACAATGCTCTTACTTAAGAGTGAACCTGCAAGCTACCCTAAAAATTATAGACCAATAACTTGTCTTCCGACGACATATAAACTATATAGGGGGATTGACGCAGACAGAGTTTTTAGTCATTTAGAAGAAAACTCAATTATGGCAGCAGAACAAAAGAGCAACAAAAGAAAGTCATATGGAACAAAGGATCATTTGCTGTTAAATAAAGTTATAGTGGAGAACTGTAAGAAAGTGAAGAATCTAAGTATGGCATGGATTGACTATAAAAAATCATTTGATAGTATCCCACATTCATGGATAAAAGAGTGCTTAAAAATTTATAAGGTACATCCTACACTGATTGGTTACATTACAGTAACCATGAAACAGTGGCAGACCACTTTGCAATTAAGCCATGATAAAGGACAGATTATTATCCCAGGGATAAAAATCCAAAGGGAGATATTCCAGGGTGAATCCCTGTCAACGTTGCTATTTTGCCTCCTACAGACATTGCCAACATACTGGCTGACAGGTTCAGTGCAAACTCCCCCCCCCCTCCCCCCCAAAAGGAGAGATATCTATACCAAATGAGTGCAGCCCCCCAAACATCTCCAGCGCCCAAGTGAGAACTGCTCTCTCCAAAGCAAAAAACACAGCATTCATGGGACCCGATGGTGTCCCCGGCTGTGTGCTCCACGAACTCAATGAGGAATTAAACCCACAGCTAGGACAGCTGTTTAATCAAAGTCTTACCTCTGGATACGCACTCCAGGAGCGCGACTGCAACTGTGGTCCCACTTCACAAAGGCGGTGCCTCCACAGACCCTGGAAATTACCGGCCCATTAGCTTGACAAGCCTTATCTGCAAAGCCATGGAGAGGATCATAATGGACCTCATAAATAAAGACATAGGGAATTTGCAGACTTTGGATCCAACCCAGTTTGGCTTTGTCAAAGGCAGATCATGCCTTTTAAACTTGGTTGACTTTTTGAAACAGTCACCAAAGCCATTGATGAGGGAAAGGCAGTCCATACAGCCTACCTCGATCTGGCTAAGGCCTTCGATACAATACCCCACTCGGGTATCATTGAAAAACTCATCAGCTTAAATGTTAACCCATACATCACAAGATGGGTTGCAAACTGGCTGAGTGACAGAACCCACAGGGTCAGAGTTGCTGGCGCCATGTCAGACTCAAAGCCTGTCACAAGTGGTGTCCCACAGGGCTCAGTCCTGGGCCCACTCTTGTTTGGCATCTACTTTTCCAAGTACAAGTAAACACAGGAGGGTTATGCCTGACAAAGTTTGCAGATGACTGCAAACTGGCTTCCATAGTAGACAACACATCTGACACAGATATCCTTCAGAAAGGTCTCACAGAAACGGATAACTGGTGCCAGAGCCACGCCTAAAGTTAAATGCCAAAAATGCATAGTCATACCCTTCGGGAAAAACAAGGTTACCCCTAGCTACCAAATAGGTGGCAATCCACTGAGCACAGAAGAAGTTATCAGGGACCTGGGGACCCAGGTTGATAGTAGTCTGTCATTCGACACCCATGTAGCTAAAGTAGTTAGGAAGTCCTTCTACATTGCCCACCTTATCATGAAGGGATTCTCATCTAGATCAAGGGAGGTCATAGTCTCCCTTTACTCATCACTCATCAGACCAATGATTGAGTACAATGCCCCATTCGAATGTATCTGACCCGACACTTGCAGCAGCTGGAGAGGCCACAAAGTTCTTCACTAAAAGGATAAAGGGTCTCAAAAATCTGTCCTATGCTGCCCGACTGAAAGAACTCCAGCTCTATTCAGTCGCTTACAGCTTGCTCAGAGGTGACCTTTGCCTAACATACAAGGCCATGTCAAACCCAGATTTGATCAATATGCTTCACCTCAAAAATCTAGATCCATCAGAGCCACAAGGGCGGGAGACTTAAACCTCGACACGGCTATTAATAGGACGTGCTGGAGAGATAGATTCATCACCCAAAGACTCCCTATGCTGTGGAACAAAATCCCGGTACATGTGAGGCAGAGCACCTCGCTGGCCTTGTTCAAGAGAAATCTTGACCAATGGATGGGAGATCGCAGATATACCCCAGGAATTACCTCAGTGTCACTGCTCGACAGAGGCACAGCAAAATAATGGGTATAGTTCCCCATACTAAAGGGGTGGCGTAAGCCACAAAACAATGGGCTAGGCTTATAAATGCCCTCGGGCAGATAGCCTAGTATGAACCTATGAACCTATGAACCTATGAACCTATTAATCCATTAAACTGTTTACTTAACAGCTTAGGTCATGGTGATAATTTGGCTTCTAGAAAACAACAAAGTCTAATAACTTCTCATCTTCTCTTTGTCAATGATTTAAAATTGTATAGCTCAACAGATGAGGAACTGAAAGCACAGCTGTAAGTTGTCAAAGCTTTTTCAGATGATATTAAATTGTCATTGAAATTAGCCCTTAAGGTGTTGTTTAAGGACTCTGTGGACAATGACTTTGTATATAAATCGCAAGTTTGTAAAAGGAAGAGTACCTTCATACCTCAAATGCCTAATTTGGTAGAATGTTTTCAGCGTGCATGTGAACATGATTTCTATTTGTATTATAAGGAAAGGAAACACAAGAATCTTTATGTCAACTTAAATGCATCACAGAAGCATTGTCTTGAACAACTGTGTTACAATGATAATATAGTCTTTAAACCAGCAGACAAGGGGGGGGGAGTAGTTGCAATGGATGCTTTATTATATAAGGATCTAATGGATGAGTTGTTGAATGATGATCTAGCCTATAGGCAAATAAATAAATCGCAAGTGGAACCCATTATAAGAGATGTACATGATACAGTTTATGACTTGTTAATGACTAGATGCATAGATAAATGTCTTCATGACTTCTTAATAATTGAGTCTCCATTGATTCCCCTCATTAAAGGGCTCCCAAAGATGCATAAAGGGGTATATCCACCTCCATTACACCCTATAGTATCTGGAAAACACTGGGTGACAGAGAATGCTTCTTTGTTTGTACAATCCAAACTAGGCCCTTTGGTTAGTTCAGTCCCTACCATTCTGAAGGACTCATATGGTTTGTTACAAGATCTGAAGTACATCTCATCTTGTGAGGATCTAAAGAATGAGACATTAATGGTTACACTAGATATTAAGAATTTATTTACTAGTATTCCCAATGATTTTGGAATTGAAGCCGTAAGAGGATGCCTGCGTGAGCATGGCAACCTAGAAAATGATGATCAAATGACAGTGTGCACTCTCTTGGATGTGATATTGAGTAATAATATCTTTCTATTCCATGAAAAAATATATAAGCAAACATGGGGGGTAGCCATGGGCACCCCCTGTGCTAATGCTTATGCTAACCTGGCAGTTTATCAGTGGGAAAAGATGTTTATTTTTGACAATGAGAGGTTCAAAAATGTCATCCTGTACAGACGTTTTGTGGATGACATCCTTTTGTTCTGGAATAGCGACTTGGATTCGCTACATGAATTTGTAGACTTTATGGAGTCAACGACTACTTTTCTAAGATTCACCTATGAGTGTTCTGCTCGGAGGGTGGACTTTTTGGATATTACCATCCACAAGGATGATCATAATAACATAACAACATCGTTGTACAGGAAGCCATGCTGGAGAAATGGTATCCTCCATTTTGACAGCATGCATCCTAGGCACATTTTTCCCAATGTGATAAAAAATCAAATGTCTAGGGTAGCCAGGTTATGCAGTGAACAGGAGGATACTTTACATTTTATGGAAGTCCAGAAAGCCTGTTTTATTGATAGGGGCTATCCACCATCATTGGTGAATAGTCAAACGCACATTTCCCTAGGGACCCCAGGATTAGATAGTAGAAATCGGGGTCCTAACCATCACTCTGGGAGAAATAAGAGAAAAATACCAGTTGATATTAAATATACGAATGATGTGAATCATATTAAAAACATCATAACCAACAACTGGAAGATATTGCGTTTAGACATGGATATATCTAGATTAGTGGGAGACAAGCCTGTTTTTAGATTTAGCAATTGTTTAAATCTTAAAAGACTATTATGTAATGAAAAAGTGAAGGTTCAACAAATAGATGTTAGAGTAAGATACAAACAAGGTACACACCCGTGCAGAAAGTGCTGTATATGCAAGTATATATCTACCATTCAGAGATTTGAAGCTCCAGGTGTAGGGATAGTCTTTAAGCCAAAGTTCTATGTCACATGTGACACTAGTAATGTCATATATTTAGCCACATGTGATACCTGCGAAGCCTAATACGTGGGTATGACCTCACGTAGATTTAAGGATCGCATATACAATCATGTATATGACATTAGAAAGGGGAATGTTACAAATGTTTTAGCAAGACATTGCCAGCAGTTTCCCTCACATACATTTAGATATAGGATAATACAGGTAATACATCACAATAGGAGAGAGGGAGACCTTTTAGGCGCCCTTGAACTTAATGAACTAAAATGGATCCTAAATTTTAGGGCACATATAGAGCCGGGTCTGAACTCAGCTTTGAGTATCAGACCGGCTCTACTGGGTAGTATGTGATTCCATCTTTATATAATGGCGCAGTTCAGTATACATTTGAATTCCCCCCAGACATAGTCTTATGGGTTCTGCTTAGTTTGACCATGTTTGACTAAGGAGTGTATCAAGTTTTAGCATCTTGATAGATTTTAAATGCATCCTATGCTTTAATATTTTTCCTTTATGGTTCCACATGTGGATAGTTAATATGACTAGAACTTAGATCTTATGAACTAATGTTTAGTTGCTGATGCATTTTATAGGTTGCAATTATATGAATATAAGTCTCGTTTAAATAGACTTTGAATATACATAATGAGCATTGCAATTAATTAAATAATTTTAATAATTTCATTTATGCTTAGGATTTGGATTTTGATTAATATATTTTTATATATGCAATTTAATTGTGATATATTTAAGTTTGTTTTTAGAAAGAATATTTTCTTGTAGTTTTTGATGCTTTTTAACTGAACAGGTACTAGGATACATTTCCCTTTAAAATGTGGATTGCTTTGATTTAATTGATGGAATTGATTGTTTAATTGGATGGGGGGGTTTGTATTTAAAGATGGGAGATTTTACTTTTGAATGTAACCTGATGAAGCGCACCGGGATGGTGCGTGAAAGCGCTTGTTCTTCTTAAATAAATCCTTTGATTTGTATCGTGGTGGTTCCTTGCAGTTTTTCAAGTGATTCCAAGAAATCAAAAAAGAACAAGACCATTTGGAGAAGATGAAGATCCTGTGGAACATAACAAAGATGCTAAATGGATAGAAAAAGTAAAAGAAAGAATAAAAAGTTTAAAGATACAGGATATGAAATGGGATGAAATAGCCAGAGAGATTGAAACAAAGTTGAGAAAAGCCTCTAATTGGAAAACCCCAGGCCCAGATGCATTACCTAACTTTTGGCTTAAAGTATTAACTTCTTTAGACGAGGATCTAGCCATGAGTAAGAACTATTTATATGCACACCCTGAACAGACACCATACCAGTTACCAACAGGAAAAACAATGCTCTTACTTAAGAGTGAACCTGCAAGCTACCCTAAAAATTATAGACCAATAACTTGTCTTCCGACGACATATAAACTATATAGGGGGATTGACGCAGACAGAGTTTATAGTCATTTAGAAGAAAACTCAATTATGGCAGCAGAACAAAAGAGCAACAAAAGAAATATGGAACAAAGGATCATTTGCTGTTAAATAAAGTTATAGTGGAGAACTGTAAGAAAGTGAAGAATCTAAGTATGGCATGGATTGACTATAAAAAATCATTTGATAGTATCCCACATTCATGGATAAAAGAGTGCTTAAAAATGTATAAGGTACATCCTACACTGATTGGTTACATTACAGTAACCATGAAACAGTGGCAGACCACATTGCAATTAAGCCATGATAAAGGACAGATTATTATCCAAAGGGAGATATTCCAGGGTGAATCCCTGTCAACATTGCTATTTTGCCTTGCCATTAATCCATTAAACTGTTTACTTAACAGCTTAGGTCATGGCTATAATTTGGCTTCTAGAAAACAACAAAGTCTAATAACTTCTCATCTTCTCTTTGTCAATGATTTAAAATTGTATAGCTCAACAGATGAGGAACTGAAAGTACAGCTGTAAGTTGTCAAAGCTTTTTCAGATGATATTAAATTGTCATTTGGCCTTGATAAATGTGCAAAAGCAACCTTTAAAGCAGGAAAACTGCAGCACCAGGAAAACATCAGTTTGGGACAAGAATGTGATATAAAAGAACTTGAGCAAGAGTGAGTGTATAAATACTTGGGAATTGATGAAGGATCAGCAATAAAACATGAATAAATGTGCATAAACTTAGTAAAGATTACTTTAGAAGACTTAAATTAATCCTGAAAACAGCGTTGACGTCCAGGAAAAAAAATCCAAGCTATAAACCAATTTACTCTGCCCGTCCTAACTTACAGTTTTGGAGTGACTGATTGGCCCAAAAACACATTGGATAGATTAGATATTAAAAAGAAGGATGCTTCACGCTCACAAGATGATCTATAAAAATAATTGCATACCAAGATTATATATTCCCCGTTCCAAAGGAGGGATAGGTCTCATTGAAATTGATTACATGTATAGATCTGCAATATTGGGACTTCACAAATATCTGCTGACCTCACGAGACCCAAACATAGTGAATGTTTTGAAACAGAGAGAAATCATTCTAAGATTACTTATCGGCTTAACCTAGCAGAAGCATATCGCTGTCAAGTAGGAATGGAAATCAAACCAGAAGTAGATAAAAATCAGACAGCAACTGAATGTGCCAAAAAAACAAAAGAAAGAATATAAGGTGAAGGACCAGAAGAAAAGGCAAGAAATGTGGAAAAATCATAAATATAGTGGCAAGTATAGAAAACTTCTGGAAGAACCTGATGTTGATCAGGAATGAACACAGGAATGGTAAAGGAGAGGTGAATTCAAACCAAGACATGAAAGGTTAATATTGGCAGCCCAAGACAGTGGTCTACATACACGCTGGTTTACAAAGTCCATTGAACATGTGAGAGAAACAGATAAATGTAGGTTTTGTAAAATCGAACTGGAAACAGTTGCACACCTCATTGCTGGTTGTGACATACTAATGGCAGAGGGCTTATACACTGAAAGGCACAATAATGCGGCGAGACTGTTGCATTGGGGATTGTGAAAACATTATGGTTTTGAAGTGGCTGAGAAGCACTGGAAACATGAGCCACAAAGTATCATAGAAAATGATGAAGTCTACATCACATGGGATCATCCATTACCAACAATTCAAAAGACAGATGCTAGAAAACCAGATATAGTAATCCAAGAAAAGAAGACAAGACCAGCATTGATCATTGAAATTGCCACACCCAGTGACTAAAGTGTCCTGTGTACAGAGAGACATGAGGTTATAAAATATTAGGATCTGCAAACAGAATGAGAGCAATGTGGAAGAAGGATACCCAGATAGTTCCAATTGTAGTAGCAGCAACGGGTCTTATAGAAAAAGAGTCTACCATCATATTTAGATATGCTACCAATGCACGTTACTCTGTACAAATTACAGAAGGAGTCATTACTGGGCACATTGTGGGTGCTGCGAAGAGCACTTTTGGCTGACATCAAAGAGTGAAACAAAACCAATGTCATGAACTTTAATCATACTTTGACTTAGGAATGGGGTCCATTCCCATCATGGTATTAGAAACCCAAAGGATTTGTAGAAATTAAAAAAGGGAGAGACCACTGCATTAGTGAAAGCCACTGCGGTAATGTCATGTGTAGTCTTGCTAGTGGAACTATTGTTATCGATGCTGCCATTGACCCTAATAGATGGAGGATTGCCCAAGCCGGTGCATTGTCCTGACAGAGTATCACCCAGAGTTGAAATCTGAGTCTTTCCAGCCTGTGGAGTGGGAGGGAGACTAGGCAAGACTGAGTGTCAAAATTTTCTCCTATGAACTCCAATCTTTGAACAGGAGTCAGGTTGCATTTGTCTTTGTTTACTGTTATCCCCAAGAATTCCAGTAGTTGTAGAGTGTAATGAGTGGCTGAAACCAGTAGATGCCTGATTGGGGTGGTGAGGAGCCAATCATCTACATATGGAAACACCCAGAATCCTTGCAGTCTCAAGTGAGCTGTTATCACTGCCATGCATTTGGTGAACACTCTGGGGGCAGTACAGAGACCAAAGGGCAGCACTCACAATTGATAGTGATTGGCTCCTAGCCAGAAACAGAGGAATCTTCTGGAGTATTTGTCCATTTCTATGTGGTAATATGTGTCCTGAAGATCTATCGAGTACATCCAATCGTCTTTCTCCAGAAAAGGAATTATAGACTGAACCTTGACCAACCCGAATTTTGTTTGTTTGAAAAATTTGTTTAGAATGCTGAGGTCCAGAATTGGCCTCCAGTCCCCTGTCTTTTTTGGCACTAAAAAGAACGTTGAGTAGAATCTGGATCCTATCTGGTCTGCTGAGACTGTTTTGATGGCCCTTTTTTGAAGCAGCTTTTGGATTTCTTGAGCTGCTACTTTCCTTTGACTGGGTTGAACGTCAGGAATATGCATTAGCAGACTTGGGTAAAGGTCAAAAGGGATATGGTAACCTCTGCAATTATCATCTGCACCCAAAGATCTGTGGTTATCATTTGCCAGGCAAGGTGGTGCAGAGAAAATCATCCCCCCCTGACTACTTCCAGAGGTAAGCAATCAGGCCGCTCTTCAGGAGCACTGATAGGGTTGTCCAAAGAAGGAATCTCTGGATCCCTGATTATGCAGACCCCCCTGTCTCTGAAGGGGCGTCTTCTGGTTGAGATCCCCCCTCTGCCCTGAGGGGGAACTCACCACGTGTGTCATGGAAAGGACCCTGAGGCTTCTTGTACCACATTTTTTCACTCCTCTGATTCCTAGACTAGGATCATTTGGGGGTGGAGAAATGTACGCCTACTGCAGACAAGGTCTTACCATCCTTTTCACACCTGGCTAAAGTGTCTTTTACCTTAGGGCCAAAAAGAAAAAAAGCCTCTATGGGGACATTCAGGAAGGAAGACTTAAAGAGATCTGCAAAATCACATAAGCACATTCAGGTGTGAAATTTTGTGACAATGCCTGCACCTGCTGCTCTAGAAATCAACCACATGGAGGAGTTAGAGGTAGATTTCAGGGTGG
The DNA here is from genome assembly GCF_019279795.1 of Protopterus annectens. NCBI lineage: Eukaryota > Metazoa > Chordata > Ceratodontiformes > Protopteridae > Protopterus > Protopterus annectens. The sequence goes on along the minus strand of NC_056727.1, from coordinate 964,070,631 downwards.
CAAGCTGTGAGGCAACTTTGTCATGTATCCCATCAGCAACTGCTCCTGCAAGAGTTTTCTGAGAGTTCTGAGATTAGATGTCTGTGAAGCCTGGTAAAGTGTGCCAGATAGTTTAGGGACTGAATGGTGAAGGTCGCTGAAGAGTATACCCATTTCCCAAGTCTGCCTATCACCCAAGACTCCCTGTTAGGGGGAAGGGGGAAGGACAGTAAAGTTCTCCTCGGCTAGCTCTTTCTTAGTGGCCGCCACCACAACCATAGCATCTACTGGCAGGTCCATGGACCAGTGTGCACTGTCCTCTGGGGGAGGAAGAATTTTGTCTGGTCTCCAGGGGATAGATTCAATGGTATCAGGATTCTTCCAGGTGCACTGCACTATGAGCTGACCCAGGCCATCTGTAGGTGGGGTCACCCAGGAAGTAGAGGGCCAGGCATGGAAAGCCTGCAAGAATACAGACTCCTCTGAGGAACAGGTGGTGGACTTCCAGTCCTCCTGCAGGATCTCCAGTATGTCTTCTGAGGAGACATCCTCAGGGTTGACCGTGGGAACCCTTCTGCTTCATCGTAGTCTGTATCGTCAGTGAGGTATTCTTCAGTGGAATCCATGTGCTTCCTCTTGCACAATCTCTTGTGAGGTACCTCCTCAGTGGGGACATCTGAGGAGGACTCTGCAGAGCAGGTACCTTGTAGAAGGATGTCTTGAGGTTCCCGTGCCTGGTGTCCTTGTGTAGTGGGTTGTGTCAACTGCAGCTCAGAAGAAAGGTATATATGGGTCTGTCGTGCTGAAGGCATCAGTGGGAGCCTGCCGAGACAAGTGTTTTTTCCATCACCTGGAAATCAGGTCCACCCAAAGAGGGATGGGAGCCCGGAACCAAGAAAGACAACCTCGGGACCGGGGTCACACACCCTGCTCTGATGAACCTACTCCCTGGGAAGGAGCCACAGGAGGACCCAGTTCTGCCAAAGCAAACAGAACCATAGTAGACAGCACCGAGGAAAAAATAGGTGCTGCACTAGGGATCATGGTAATGAAAGACCAGTGTCGATCCCGAGGATGGTCTGGTTCCGGATGAGTCGAAGGCTAAAGGGTAGACTTTAGAGCCATGGTAAGGTCTACCAATGGAGCCGAAGATGCTGGAAACGGGGTTGGAGTTGGTGTCGAAGGCTCCGATACCTCCAGGGAGGTTGAAGGAGGAAAGTATGTAGGAGTCCATGTAGAAAAATCCAAGGCTCCCTGTGGGAGGGAGGATTTGGAGGGTGGTGGAAAACCTCTGGCCACCAGGAGCTGATCCACAAGCCTCACTATGTCCAGTTCCAAAAAGCTCCTAGAGGAATGGGTGGATATCCCTGATGGGGAGCCATGATGCTCTAGGAAGGGGCTAAATTGTTGACCAAAAAACATATCCACTGAAGGAGAATATTGGGTCCAAGGGGTTATTTCACCTTTCAGTACCGAAGTCGAAGGACCAGCATGATGTATAGGTAGGGGGAAGTGACCAGTGTTGGAATGACTATTTTTGGTACCAAAAGGGAAGTTGGTAATGTTGTCACAATTGGTGTTGAAGTCAGAGTTTAAGGAATAGGTGCTGAGAGTGGCACAGCAGTTGGCTGCTGAGGTGTCAGAACCGAAGACGGCACCATGGAGGGGGGTTTGAGGCCCCAGTGCCAATGATGTTGGTGCCAGTTTAGAGATTTTTGCCTTTGGCTCTGAAGATTTGGACTCACTAGTGTGAGGAGAAGAGGGTAAAGATTTGCTTCTCTTTTTTGTTTTCTTTCTTTGGAGGGAATGAGCCCTCTGCCTCAGAAATAGCCTCCGCAAATGGAGATTTAAGAAGACCTTTGAGCATGAGTTTATTTTTGCATTCTGCCAATGTGCAGGCACTAAAGGCTTTACAAATGTCACATGGGGGGTTTACAGATAGGTGTGGTATCCCGAGACAATAAACGCAGGATGTATGCTATCAACATTAGGCATTTTCCTGTCACAATCATTACAGCACTTAAACCCAGTAGTACTCTCTTCCTCAGACATAATAGTACAAAAAATATATAATTTAGCCACAAATGATAAAACTTAGAAACACACACTCACTCACAAAGAAGAAGAAAGGATTTTTTTTTTTAATACAGTAAAAGGGGGAAAGAAAAGGGGAATACCAACAATGGTACTGGGAATTACCTCAGAGGTAAGGGATGGATTGCACCAGCAATGGTACAAAGAGTACCAAACTTGGTAAAAAGGGAGGAAAGAGAGAGAGGGACAGTCACACAAACCATCAAAATGTATGTGACTAACAGGAGGCTAACTAGGTATATGCAAACAAAAGAGAAGAAGCTTTAACAATAGACAAAATACAAAAACGTTAAATGACATAGTTGAGAGCTGGCCTGACTTGTCTTTATTCAGTATGTGGCAAACGAGATCTGAGGTAATATAGAAAGGGGAACTATTGGTAAGACTTAGCTCGAGAGTTTTTTGGCTGGCTCAAGCTTGTTATAACTGCTGACTCGGTTCCGGGAATGGAAGCGACACCCATCAGTAAGGAATGAATGAAGATTAACAACATCAGATCATAAGTTATTTAAAAGATCAACATTCCAAATAGACATAATTATTCTTTTGGTCACCGTATTCATCATATAATACATGAACAAAGTTATCAAAGATGTAGGAGGTTTACCTAAAATCCAGGTAGAATACAAGCCACGGTGATGCAGCGGTAGCATTGTCGCCTCACAGCAAGAAGTTATCTCGTTTGATTCTCGGCTGGAGAGCCTTCTGTGTGGAGTCTGCATGTCCTCCCCTTGGTTGAGTGGCATTCAAAAGACATGTGTGAATGGGCGTGCCTTCTTTGAAGGTTGGGTGTCGGGCTGGCACCTCGGCACCGTAAAAATCTTCTGCCAATCATTAGTGGACTGGAGTTCCGCTGTGGCAACCCCCTACCCAGGAAAAGCCGAAAGAAAAACAACAACATAAAATACAGGTAGAATATGAACACTGTAAAGACACTAAACTGGTCAAAAATAAATTATTAGTTTTGACTCAACAGGAATATATAAATGGGCATGATCACCACATGTGATACCAATGGACTGCTAGACCACAACAATGTCAACAAACTTTATGAGAGTCTACCCATTCCGTTCATACTGGAAAAAATCTTTTAAGAGAATCTTTTGTTGAATTATTCTTTTTTTATTGGATCTTAGGTTTCACTTTTGCTGAAACCACGATGGCTTAAAATTAGTAATGGACATGGAATCAGTTACCTCATTATTCGAATTTTGTATAATTTTTATCATAGTTGAGGGAATAAAGAATTTGAGTAAAGAAAATAACTTTGAAATAGATTTTGTTTGCAGAAATTAACTGTCTTTAGTACTCGGTTTTGAAATAGTAAATTCAATGAACTTACATTTAAGATGGGAACTTGTAAGAGCAGGAAAAATCTTGGAAGAGATAGGATTTTAAGGACTCAAGTAAATTTTCATGGTAGTTTCCTTTGGGAGCCAAGAAGATAGATGTAGGTAGGTAGGACCATGGAAAAGTTATTCTTGTGGATTTAATAAGCCTCTTCTCTCACAATGTGACCAGTTGCAATTTACAGATATGTTAGCTGCAATAAGGTAAAACCTCATTATTGGTTAATTAGCATATGCCTCTCCCTATTGCCTTATTCACAGTCAGCATGTTGATCTCTTTACAGGTCTCTGAAATGCATTTACTTCCATGGCATACAGACCATTGCTGACCTGCATGTCATGGCAGTAAACTGCTACTCATGTAGGCAGTGGTACTCCTTCATTCACTCTGCTGCACACATAAGTGTACTCAGCATTAAAACACACACATCAAAATTCCCATAACTGTCCCTAATCTATCTGTCTTCATGTTTCACACACTCTCATAACAGTTGAAGTGCTATTAAGGACCGCATCTATTATGTCCTAGTGGCTAGTGCCCCCCCCCCCATTCCTGAACCTCATATTACTGTTGGTGCTGATACAGCACTTCTGGTCTCAGTAACCCCTGCTGTTTAGTAGTCCTAATGTCCCAATCCTCTTTGTTCTGTTGGTGCTATTATGGCACTTTATTCTTTGATCATATTTTATGGTCTGGTGCATCCTCCTATCCCCAGTTGTCCATATTGCCTTTCATGCCACTGTGGCATTTTAAGAGTAATCCCTCATGGTCGAGTGCATCACCCACCCATCCCAGTCCCTGTACTGCCAGTGGTGCAATTACAGCACTTTAAGAGTAATCCCCAGTGGTAGATTGCATCCCCCACCCCAAATCCCTGTTCTGCTGTTGGTGCTGTTACAGTAATTGCATTTAAGAATAATCCCTGGTGGTCTAGTGGTTCCATCCACACTGATCCCTGTTGTACTGTAGGTGCCATTATGGCACTTGATTTATGTATTTCCTGATGTTCTTGTGGTTCTCCCATCCACAATCACTGTATCACAGTTGTTGGATGTGGTTGAACATGGCCTTTTGGCCTTTTTCTTGACTTGCTTGGCCATATAGATACCTTCTTGGAGGCAATTCCAGGAAGAAAGCACATGGTTAATTAGCATATGCCTTTCCCTATTGCCTTATTAGCATTCAGCATGTCCAAATGGCTAGCCTCATGCAATGTTGCACATTTATGTGGTAGATAACCATACATTACTATGTTAGGGTGGTTGCTGAACTGGGAATCATGGCATATACATGAAGGTGTACACATCACAGTGCCTTAATGAATCCCAAAAACTGAGTTAAATATAAAAAGTATTTTTTGTTAAATACTAAATAAACATTTAAAATATTATTGGCCTTATCCCTAAGTAAAAAGAACCAAGCTGATCATCGCAATGACATATATCATTGATTATAACATAAAAAGTATTACTGAGTTGTAATTCCTAGGAATTTAGTTTAACATAATTTGCAGAAAAGATGTTATTTCTTTTAAATTATAACCATATTATATATAAGGGTGGATAATAATTTTCAATAGAATTCTGGGAATGGCCCTCCATAAAAATTTGACCACGTGTCTAATTTTGGAGTAGTGACTTAGAGATGGGGAAAAGGTATGCTTTGAACAAAAAAAATGTCTAATGAGGATAGATTTTCAATTTAAGCAAGTTTATTCCTCCTGCGAAATATGCATTCAAAGTCTTTCAGTTTGTAGAAATGCTAATCATTGTTTGATAATTTTAATAATGTTATCATTTTCCATTTTCAAAATCACTCCACAACCCCATCCCAAGTCCATAAACCTCTGTCATCATATATTTTTGTAGTGTCCATAACTACTTTGCACACAGCCCTTAAACAGTCCTTTAATGCTTCTTTATCAACTTCAATTCAAAATTGTATAACAATCCTTTTTTTTGTTTCTCCATTAAATGCCTGTACTACATATGAGTTCCAAGGATTGCAGTCTTTTTTTTTCCATCCTTCTCTAAAAAACTTTCCATATACTGTCCTGTCTCAAACAAAATGTCACAATAAGTCCATTTAATAACATATATAAAGGCTGTTACCTCTTTAGGAGTTCCCAAAGCTGCAATCAGTGTATGCCATACTTTATAACTTGCAAGTTCTTTCTGTTTTTACTGCTAAGGCACATGACACATTTCTTTTTCACCACCTCTCCTTCTCCTACTCACTTATTTCCTTCTTATACCATTTGTGCATATGATTTCTTCTTTCCTACGATTTTTCTCACCTCCTCCTCCTGTATTTTATCCATGATTTTACCCCAAGAAGCTGTCACTTCACTTTCTGGTTCATGCTGGCTCATCATTTCTTTCAGACATACATCCCACAGCCCTCACAATTGGAGGGTTGTAATTATATATTCTGATCTCAACCCATGAAACAGACCATTTTGAAACAAGCATTCAGAGTCCTGTGATGGTTCAACAACCTTTCCTATACTATCATCCTTCACTTTGCTCTTCTCCTCCACTCTCATTAAGTCATCCAATCCTCCAATTTCATTTTCCTTTGATAACTGGTAGCTTTTTCGTGCCACTACCTTCTCCACATCCCTTTTCTTCCACTTGCTGTTCAGTGCCCTTCTTATGCTCGCTCACTACATCCATCTTCCCTCCAGCTTCTCTGATCTGCCTATGTGCTTGGTACGGAAGACAAAAGTGTAACTGTAAAATGGGTCCCCATTCACAAAACCTGTAGGAGTTCTTTGTTTACATAATCAATGATATATACACAGTCAATAGATATTTACATTCTTACTTATTTACAATATGTAATATATATATATATATATATATATATATATATATATATATATATATAAAATCTGGACAAAAACTGTGAGGCAAAAATTTGGACATACTGTGAAAATCTGGACAACTGAGAGGTATATTTTCTAAACTGAAAAAAAAAAAAAAAAAATATATATATATATATATATATATATATATATATGTGTGTGTGTGTGTGTGTGTGTGTGTGTGTGTGTATATAGACATATACAAAGTCTGAAATTGTGGTATCTTGGTATCTTGGAGTATTCTTCATTCTCCAAGGTACAACAATCTACTAGTTAGTATATCTAAATAGCAAGGGTTTAGGGTTGCTCCTCTGCAAAAATACTTTAAAGGTTTTATAGAGTTTACAGGGCTCTATAATTTTCTTTTTTTCCTGATGTGCATTTTAATTTAAAAAAAATCAGATCATGCCTTTCCAAAAGGGAATCACACTTCCTATAGGGCGTCAAAAATATAGCTTTGCAATCAATAGGACTTTGACCATTGCAAATATTAATGAGTATACATCCTAAAAATAAATCTAATAACTTGTAATCTGCATTGATCACTGAGAACAAAAGAAATGCAACTGTGTACTAAAAGACTGGTAATATAGACAGAAATTTTACTAAGAAAGATCCTTAAAAATCTTAATGACTTGTAAATAGTGGAAAGGGTGAAGATTAATTTGGACTTCGGTCTGAATGAACAAAAAATGGAGGTACCTGCTACTGTGATTTGTCATATGGAATAAGTGAGATTGTACTATGTGTAAATTTTGCATATTCAAGTATGCCAAAGAAACAGAATGTGATTATTAAAACAATCTGGAAAATGCTCAGCTGTTCTGCTATGAAATTTTAATGTAGTTCCTCAAAGCACTGTGGTAGAGAAAGCACCCCCATGAAAACACCATCAGATTTTCAATGTGAAAATGTTTCTCAGAAAGTGTTTCTGAAGCACATATGGGAAAGTCTACAAGTTGTTCAAAGTGATCCTGATCCTGGTGTGAATGTATAATCAGCTGCACAAAGAAAACTGTAGTTCAAGATCAGTGCGCGGAGGGTCGATATTCAAGATACAAGAGATGAACCAAGACGCCAGTAAGATGCAGTGACCATATATACTATCTGAACAATCCTTGTGCACTTTAAAATAATTATTTTACTAAATAATGTTGCCTGGCGCCATGGCAGTGAGACATAGAGCCCTGACTGCAACCCAGATGACCGGGATTCAGTTAGCAGTCCCTGCACTGATGGAAGTAGGCAGGGGGTAGGAGTGAAGGATTATTGCACACTTTCCTCTCACAGGTAGAGGGGGTTTGCACACACTTGGGTGTTCACTAGGTGGTATTGTTTCCTAGTGAAGACTGGAGAAATTCCTTTTCATCTCATGTGGGAACAGTAGGTCTGCTTGGAGAAAACAGCCCTAGTGAAAGCGAGGGAACAGCCTCTGCAGACAGCCCATTGTACTCTGCTCATCATCAGAAAACAGCCCTAACAGAAGTGAGGGCACAGCGTCTGCAGACAACTGATTGTACACTGCTCATCAGAAAACAGCTTTAATGGAAGCGAGGGAACAGCCTCTGCAGACAGCCGATTGTACACTGCTCATCATCAGAAAACAGCCCTAACAGAAGTGAGGGAACAGCCTCTGCAGACAGCCGATTGTACACTGCTCATCATCAGAAAACAGCTCTAACAGAAGCGAGGGAATAGCCTCTGCAGACAGCCGATTGTACACTGCTCCTCATCAGAAAACAGCCCTAATGGAAGCGAGGGAACAGTCTCTGCAGACAGTCCATTGTACACTGCTCCTCATCAGAAAACAGCCCTAATAGAAGTGAGGGAACAGCCTCTGCAGACAGCCGATTGTACACTTATCCTCATCAGACAAGAGCTTTAATGGAAGCAAGGGAACAGTGTCTGCAGTCAGCCCATTGTACACTGCTCCTCATCAGAAAACAGCCCTAGTGGAAGCGAGGGAACAGCCTCTACAGGCAGCCCATTGTACACTGCTCCTCATCAGAAAACAGCCCTAATGGAAGTGAGGGAACCGCGTCTGCAGACAGCCAAATGTACACTGCTCCTCATCAGAAAACAGCCCTAATGGAAGTGAGGGAACCGCGTCTGCAAATCAAAAGACAGTAGTAACAAAGAGCAGCAAAAAAAAAAAAAAAAATTCACATTAATGTATCACTGCTTCATTTCTCAGTGTGACACATGGCAAGTGCAGTTAATGTAATTAGTTGCAGATTGCACAGAGTTAATTCCCCTTTCTCCTTTGAAGGCTCCTTGCCAAGGCGCTAGAGGTTTTAATAGGATGGCTAGGACGGTGCAGTGGTGCAGAGGTAGCATTGTCGCCTCACAGCAAGAGGTTCTCCGGTTCGATTCTCGGCTGGGGTGCCTTCTGTGTGGAGTCTGCGTGTCCTCCCTGTGTTTGTCTGGGTTTAACTGCTGTGTGGCATGCATGACACATGCATATAATGCACATGTGTGTACACACATGCACACAGACACATATATGTATATAGATATAGATATATATGAGTCTATGTCAGATGTTCGAAGTATCAAAACTTTGAATGCCTGTAATAGTGCTTAAGGTGTGTGAATCACAATGATTCAAATATACATAAAATCAAATTACACAGATTCAAAAAAATAAAGACTATGGAGGCTGTGCCTCCCATACCATTTGCAAATTTATATATATATATATATATATATATATATATATATATATATATATATATATATATACCAACTCCCAGAATACAGTACAGTGGGGAAAGGATATAGTCCTGATCTTCACTGTATGGCAATCTCAAGTAAAGATAATTTTCAAAAAAACTGTGTTTTTTTGCAGGGAGAAAGCCCCCTCCTCTCACACTCCTTGCTAATTATATATTCTAACTCCAAAATTGGACAATACCAAGGAAAGAGCATATTTCTTGGCCCTGGTAATATAGACAGTTATGCATGCATATATAGTAATCAGACAAAGAGGGGACAGGAGAAAATGTATATGTATCAACAAATTCCCTGAATAAGAGCTCAGATGATCTGGTGCATCACTTAGGAGCTTTTGGAGCAAAAGGCTTTGGTCAAATCCCAGGGACACAGCACTAAAGAAGTCATTTAGGACACAAAACAAACCTAGACCCTCTGGATCCTGCTCCAGTTGTTCTGCTATTAAGCTCCTGAATCAGCTGAGAAATGACCAAGGTTCTAAAGCACCATCTCCTCCCTGTATACATGTGGTTCATATAAACAGTTGAATGACAGCAGTGAAGTGCAAGAAAAATAGTATTTGTAAACATATCTAAATAAATTGTGTGTGTGTGTGTGAGTGTGTGTGCGTGTATATGTATGTGTGTATGTGAATGTAGGTTATATAAAGGTGCACCCTTTTTCAGATACCTTTACAAAAATACATCAACTAAAAAGAATATTAAATGATGCACTCCTGTTAAAATTTCACAAATTCATCCGGCAAATAGAAGATTGTGATAAATAATTAGAATCAATATACCTCTTTATTATCCAGAATGTCCAAAATGTCCTTATTTTTGCCTCATAGTTTTGCTCTCTTCCTAAAATTTGTCGTTTTCTAGTAAATCATTGAAAACAGAAGTCACTAAATAATGACAGACAGTAGCCTGTTTGGTGATATGGAGGATAAAGCTCTGACTATGGCCCAGCTGACCCAGGTTTGATTAGCAACTAAGGCAATTGACAAAGCAGCAGACAGGAATAAGTGTCACCATCCCTGGGGAGGTAATTCACCCTGCGGGCCTTTCCAGTGACAATTCCTAGTTGGGGCTGGGGACACTGCACTGGGAGGCTTGGTCCAAAGATGGGAAAAGGGTTCTATGGAAGTGGACAGTATGCCACATATCTCCATTGCATGTTCCCCTCTTAGATGCAACGAGGAGGACTGTGGAAAGGAAAAGAAGGGGAGAAACAGGGTAGGTCAAAAAAGGGGGAAACACCTGGTTTGAAATTGTACAGCATGACTTCCCCAGGATATCCTTAAGATCGTCTCTGGACCCAGCTTGAATTTAGGTATTGGAATGTTAGTAGACCCAGCAAAGGGCATGGGGCACTGGGATAGCTGTCAAAGTAAAAGAAGGGGAGAAAAAAATTAAAATAAATAATGGCAGACATTTGAGTTGCAAAATTCATATCCTTCAGAAATTGCAAGCTAATGCAAAACAAGTTACACTAGCAACTTTCTAAGAGCAATATTTGTCCCTGATTTAGGTTTTTGTACCCCTATTATTTTTGGCTTTTCCAGAATTCTTGTGCCAAGTGGTTGACAGGTATGAGTACTACTTTCTATCGGCTTATATGTCTGTCAGAAGTATACTAGGATATTTGGAAATAGGGTATAAATATTCTAATATGCCTGTTACATTTCATCATATTTTGGAATTACTGGCATGAGCACCTCATATAATTTTTTTTTCATTATACTTTTTTTGCACTGTGATACCCGTTGGACATTAGCTCCTGTGCTCTATTGACCCAACAATTCTTCGCAGAGCGAAAGCTGTTTCTCAGTCCTCTTATTCCCTGGGAGATGAGGCCTAGTCCCAGAACTGTCATACTGCTTGATAGACGTTTTTGTAGATGAGCTTCCTTGTCAGTGCAGAGGGACCACCTAAGCTCTAATACAGAGGTGTACTCACTCTTTGACATGCCTCTGCCCGGGCTACAATGCTGGCTTAAAGGGGAAAAGCAAGGTCAGCACACCAGTGTAAGTCATGCATCTCTCATCCACTCCTTCCCAGCTAAACCAGTTTCCTGAGCCTGTAATTAATCTCAGGTCATCTGTATCCCAGTCAGGGCTTCATCACATTGAGCCATGGAGTGGGGGGAAAGCACATTGTCAGCATTTACCAATATTTCTACTACTGCTTCATACAAATGTAGACATATACACACATTTATATATATCTATATCTCTTTCTGTTTCTCTCCCTATACATACACACATGTATATATACCTACATACACGTGTATCTAAATAGAGATATAGTAAACCTGCAAACAATGGACCCAACCCAGTATGGTTTCATCAAGGGCAGATCATGCCTACTCAACCTGTTGGACTTCTTTGAGATGGTCACCAAAGCAATGGATGAGGACAAAATTGTTCACACTGCCTACCTTGACCTGGCCAAGGCATTCAATATAATATCCCACTTGGGCATTCTTGACAAACTCAAGAGGCTAGGTACATACCCGTATGTCACCCGGTGGATAGCCAACTGGCTCACAGACAGAACCCAGGAAGTCCACCTCTACAAAGAGGCCAGTCACAAGTGGAGTCCCTTAGGGATCAGTCCTTGAAATGCTCCTTTTTGGCATTTACTTCTCAGAAGTCAAGGCCAATGTCAGTGGTCTCTAGCTGACTAAATTTGCAGATGATTACAAATTAGGAGCTGTCATTGAATCTCACACTGACACAAATGTTCTCCAGGAGGGGCTGACACAGACAAACAAATGGTGTCAGAGCCATGGACTAAAACTAAATGCCAAGAAATGCATAATAGTATCCTTTCGGAAGTCATCCATACATGGTAACTATCATATTGACAACACACTCCTTAAAGTTTACCCAGCAGGCAGAGACTTAGTGACACACATAGATAGTAATCTAGCCTTTGATCATCACGTGTCTACAGTGGTGAGGAAATCATTTTATGTTGCAGAATTTATAAACAAAGGTATGGCATCTAAGTCCAAGGAAGTTATTGTTCTGCTGTATACAGCATTCATCAGACCTATCATTGAGTACAATGCCCCCTTTGGTATGTGCCTAACCAGGCATATCCAACAACTGGAATGTCCACAGAGGTTCCTCACTAAAAGAATACAGGGAGTAAGCAAAATCTTCTGTACAGACTGCCTCAAGGCCCTATCCATGCATTATTTCACCTACAGGCTTTTGAGGGGAGATCTATGCCTGGCATGTAGGACATTTTCAGACCCCACTCTGATGGACCTCTTGCATATCCCCAAAACAAACAGCACCAGAATTACCCATTCTAAAGACTTAAACCTTGCCTGTGTTATAAATAGGTCCTCCTGGAGAGATAGGTATGTATCTCAGAGGCTACCGCGTCTATGGAACAGGGTCCCCATCCATATGAAGCAGAGTTCCTCCCTAACCCAATTCAAGTGCAACTTGGACAATTGGATAGGAAACTGGAAATTCATGCCTGGTTTGGCACCTATGTCTCTAATGGACACAGATAACCTGTAAATTGTTCATCTCCCAACCCCCTGCTTACACTTTTCAAAAGTATCAGAACTTGTCAGAGATTTTGGATGCATGGCTAGGGTTAAAAAGAGCATCGTGGTCGTTAGCCTAGTAAACACCTATGAACCTATATATGTACTATATGGGAAAACCTAAGACAAGTATGAGAAACTGCACAGTAACTGGGGAGGGGAGTGTTCCCTTTCCCTAGTATTGTGCCATCATAGAGTTAGTTATATATAATTAACAAGGGGTGTGGGGGTTTCAGGGACTTGCCTCCTGCATAAAAGTATGTTTTTATCATTTTTATTTAATGTTGTTTTATTGGCAGGTGTTGTGGGTATTTTTTGGCATATGGTGATGATATGTTGACATTTGTGTTGTCAACATGTTGATGTCTACATTAGTGACATCAACATTTGGTTGTTTCGATCAAATGATACCAAATATATATATATATATATATATATATATATATATATTTATATATATATATATATATATATATATATATATATATATATATATATATATATATATATATATATATATATATATATATATATATATATATATATATATATATATATATATATATATATATACAGGGTCTATATTAGGTGATCGAATCTTTGTGGAATTGAATACCTAAAGGTCGACACCTAAACTGCGAAAGCTGTAAACATTGAATGGCCACTTCCGTGAATTCTTTCATAGAGAAAGAATTTGCTTGGCCGTTATTGGGAATCTGCCCTTTTCTCCACTGTACAGTGATCTCAGAGCTGTTATATTTAGTTAGTGTGGTGTGGGGGCGAAGCCCACCACTTGATTAGGGTTTGAAATTCTTTTTTTCCTTCACCCAAGCGAATTCTTTCCCTATGACAGAATTCACGGAAGTGGACTTTTGATGTTTACAGCTTTCGCTGTTTTGGTGTCGAGTTTTAGGTATTGCTGTTTGTCTTTTCGGCTTTTCTCGGTTAGGGTTCACCACAGCAGAACTCCAGTCCGCTAATGATTAGCAGTAGATTTTTATGGTGCCAAGTTGCCAGCCCAATGCCCAACCTTCAACAAAGGCATGCCCATTTACGCATGTCTTTCGAATGCCACTCGACCATGGGGAGGACATGCAGACTACACCCAGAAGGCACTCCAGCCAAGAATCGAACAGGAGAACCTCTTGCTGTGAGGCAACAATGTTACCGCTGCACCACCGCAGCTACAACTTCGAGTTTTAAGTATTCACTTACCTAAAGCTTCGACTATGTAATGTAGACCCTCTACATATACATATACATATATATATATATATATATATATATATATATATATATATATATATATATACACACCAAAGTATCCTTGTTCTGCCTCCCTCAGGGTTATTCTTATGCAAAATATAAGGGCTAAACACCTCCATGTGAATGTAAAGTTAGGCTTTTTAAGATCCTCACAGATCAATAGCTTGGTAAGTACCTATAAATGAATATACATATATATCAATAGATAGATATTGCCTAAATATACAGAAAGAGAAAAGCAGTAGAAAGGACAAAATTAAAAGAAAATAGAGTCAGACAGACATAATTAATATAAAAAGTTAAGAAAGAGAAAAACAGAAAATGAGTGAAAGTTGGAGAGATAAAAAGAAAGAGCAACAAAGAGGGGGGAGGAAGAAGGAAAGAATGGTGCTTATATCAAAAACAGTTTGTTTACACACACAGTTTGTATTTTCATGGACATCCTACCAAAGCAACAAGCAAGACAAGAACAGATATAAATTAAACAAATAAAGATAGTACAGATCACTTTTATTTTAAACGAGTTATGATCTAATTTTAAAATATGATGCAACATACAAATTTAGTCAAGGCTATTTTTGATGATTCCTGACACCTACCATGAGAACTTCTGATGCAGATAAATTTGTAGCTATCAATGTTTTGGTGTCTTGTGATGTCATGGCAGAAGAGATAAAGCATTGCCACATTTTCAATATTAAACTCTAACAACAAAAACTGAGTATCAGCTCTGTTAAATACCAAACAAGGAAAGAAACTTGTCAGCAGAAACTGTTTTATTACTCATAAAACCTACTCAGCTGCATTCCATAAGAATGAGTCTGCCTGCCTTCCTGTAAGTGTTTGGCATGCATGTCTGTAGTCTTAACTTGGAACATTTTGTCTGGTTGTCTGGGTATACTATACAGTCAGGGTCACAGCTGGATACAAAGGGCTCATCAAGAAAATTAAGACAACACGTGGGAGGCTGTACCAGTAAAGACCTTCCTTTTGTAGATCAGGTTGTGTAATTAAAACACAAGATTAGAAATGAACAGACAAAAAAATTCAGATTAATAATTTGGGAGAGAACATATCTGGAAATTGCATGAATTCATGTGCAGACCAGTCAGGGTCTAACTATACCTTTATTTATTTATTGATTAATTAACTTAGTGATTAATTGATTTATCTGTTTATTTAATTTGTTTATTAGCACACATTGCAGTAATCCACTCTTGTTGTCTTGTTTTTGTTTCAGGTAATGATACACAAAGCAATAAATAATAAATAGATACATTTAAATTCACAAATTTAGCTATGCAGTAACACATTGCATGAATTCTCTTTCTTGTTAGATGAAAACATTGCAGATAATATATTTGGTATATAAAACTGCAGACTTTAAATCTTTTCAAGGATGCCTAGTCCGAATAATGCATTAGCCAAAACATCTACTTAATTTATTATCTCAAAAATATTAAATGCAAGTATGATCACCATTGTTTTCATGGTGGTAAGAAAATCCTTTTATGTGGCATCCAGATCTAAAGAGATCATAGTCTCACCATACTCATCCCTCATTAGTCCAATAATCGAGTACAATATCCCCTTTGGCATGTACCCGACCAACCATTTGCAACAGATGGAGTGGCGACAGAGGTTCTCACTAAAAGGTATGTAACTAAGGGTATAAATAACATGTCCTATGCAGAACAGCTCAAAACCCTTTCCCTGTACTTGGTCTCCTGCAGACTACTGAAAGGCAATCTATGCCTAGTGTACAAGGCATTCTCTGATCCAGCCCTGATTCAGCTGCTACACACTCACAAAAAAAACAGCAGTAGAATTTCCTGCTCTAATGATCTAAGCCTCATCTGTGACATAAATAAAACATTTTGGAGGAACAGCTAAGTGTCTCAGAGATCACCTCTTCCCTGGAACAGACTCTTATTCATGTGAAGCAGAGTTCTACCATAAGCCTATTCAAACACAATTTAAACAAATGGGTGGGAAATCATAAATTCACCCCGGCTTGTTGCCTGTGTCCCCTATGGACAAGGGCAGCTGTACCAAAGCCCTTCTAATCCTTGGGCACATATAATTGGGAAAAGTAAATTAAAAAGACTCTAAGGCTGTTAGCCTAGCTTCCTCCTACAATCGTATGAGTGCTTACAATCTTATGTGTGCTTGATTTCCAGAGCTTCATTAGATAGTACTGGATTGTGATAAACACTGATCCCTACAATCCCTACACACATATCCACCATTTGTGGCACAAAACACCCTCCACAGACTTACAGCCATTTCTTAATGATGTGTGTGACGACCAACATGTTCTGTGTTCAGTTTTATAACCAGCTTCAGATGACTTAATCTTCCCAAACATTTACTGGTCACAACTGAAGATTCCCAGGAACGGTTCAGGTGAAGTAATTTACAATAGGAAGAAAGTTGAAAAGAGAAACAGTAAGCTGTACATATCAAAAAAGAACAGGAAAATTGTTACTGCATGCTTTTCTATGTAGTGTCACTTTTGGCCTGATTTGATATGTATAGGTTACTGCCTCTCTGTTCTACTTTTCTCTTTTTTGTGAATTATATCATCTGGGCAATACCTGCAAGCACTGCAAACGGTCCGTTGTGATCAGTATAGAACTCTGGTAACCAAATGTAAAATAAAATAAAAGTAAAAAAGAATGTAACAGGCCATTATCACTTCAACTTTCAGAATTCTAAAGTAAAGAATGTTAAATCCTACCACTACAAAGGATAAACAAAACAAAAATTTAACTAGAAGAACTATGTAACTGCTTTTGCTCCCTGCATCCTCCATGTTTGTAGTACATTTCCCCCACTGCCTACTACTTGATTATACTGTAGCTCTGAGGTAGCATATCCTTGCAGAGAAGGGTGCATCCTTTTCCACTGGCCAGTGCACCTCCTCTGTTATAAACCAAGTTAAACGTTTTTTTTTTTTTTGCTTTGCTTTGCCTTTTTGAAATCATTCTGGCTGTCAACCCAAATTATCTCCAGAATTGTTTCAGCCGCTTCAAAAACATTGTTTCCAATACGAAATACTGACTGCATGTACTGTCTGACATGTTGCAAATTTCCTTCTAGCTGTGATTGATTCATGGGTTATTAGCTGTACTGTTGCTTAACATCACAAACGTGCTCCACACAAAATTATAATGGAGGCACACACAGGTATCTTTCCTTTTTCTCTCAGCAAACAGTACTATTTTCAATTAGGTAAACATTAAAAAGTCTTCCTCATATTTCACAAATACAATAAAGATGAGGAAGCAGGTAATGTTACCATATACTCTAGATCCTTAGTACCTTTTTCATATAATTATTTGCTTAGGCAGTGTCAGAAAATGATACAGTAAAAAGAAACTGGGACAGAAACATAAGAGCCCTTTTATTACTGGTGGCATGCAAACATACATACATGGCATTGCCATACTTAAAATTGCCTAACAGATGACAGGCTAGAAAGATTATAAGAGTAAGAAAGCTGGTAGTTAGGTGTATGTAGGATGGGGTTGGGGGTAAATAATAGGGGGGCAGGAAATGTAGCAGCTGTTGCTGTACAATTTCTGTCTGCATTAGATCACCAAGAGAAATCAACAAGCAAAACTAAAAAGGAAATCCATTCAGTTGGTCAAGCACTATAAATAAAAGGACCACACTGCATACTTTCCTAGACCCGATCCTCACCATACAACTCAACTGTCCAGATTTTTGTCTATATTTTTGGTCTGTTCCTCTTACAATCTGTGGTTTGCTGGCATATCTCTGGGGTGATCTGAGAATTTAAGTCACTAAATAATGACATACATTTGAGTTTCAGACTTCATAGCCTTCAGAAAAATGCATGCTAAGACAGCTCTTGTTATTCTAGCAACTTTTTAAGTTTATAAGAGCAACATTTACAGTCTGTCCCTATTTTTGGGCCTTTGTCCCCCAATTATGTCAGGCTTTGTCCAGATTTCTTGCACTAAGAGGTTAATAGATATGAGCCTCCCCAGAGACTGATTGTTCTCCCAAAGCAACTAGTTCTTAACAAATGAGAAGTGAAAACCTCTGAACAACATTTTCCGAAGTCCAACCAGAGAACATCTGAAGGACAGCAACATGACTCCCTTAGCAGGGAACCCTGAAAATGACTCTGGCCTCTAAGACGGGAGAAGGAGGAATGCTGGTGAGATTTCAGCTGTACTGATTTCAGCTGTGCTCACTCAGATTTTTTGACTGCAATATGTAGGTATTGGTTTGTGGCTTTGATCATGGAATAGCAAAGGATAATGCAGCTCTAGCAAATGGTTTCAGAAAAAGAGGGTATCACAGTAGAACTTCCACAGTATAAATCCCATTTGCAACACAGATTCAGCTCCGAAGAGAAGAAGGAGGGACAGCAAATAGCCATGCCTCATGGCAAAAGTTGGTATCTTTACCTGTGCTTGTGTTTGTTGCAGCAGAGCTGTGAACATGTGCTGCAAGTACAAAAATATAAGTATTGGACCTGTTGTATCTTACAGGACAAAATTCTCAAAGTGAGGGCAACATTTTACATATGGGTACAGGAAATTACTGTGGTATCTTCTATATTCGTAAGAGAAAGTTGCCATATGAATCACAAGACACTGCTAAGAACAGCTCTGGCTGAAACTATTAAAACAGGTGCCAAATATGGGCTCATGTCACAACCTATGTGCACTGTATCATTTCGGGTGCCGTATATATAAGAAGTGTAACATAGAAGGTTGTGCTTGTAGGATCCAGAATTGTTGGATGGTTTTAAACAATCTGAACAGTTCAAGCTAGCAGCAAGTTCGCATATAAGCTACCAGTGTTGCTGAGTATTTATATGCAGGTGTTCACAGTTGTTGACCACTTTTCTTCATCTCAGACAGCCACCTGTGAATCTCAGTAAACATTACGGAGAAAATATATGCTTACTGATTGAATATCCTCAAGGAAAACAGTGTATCATTCAGTATACTAAATGCATGATGTACACAAAGGCTACACTATTACCTCCTAGACTTCAGGGAGGGTTGTGTATGCATAACTACAATACAGACTAAGAAAGGGCAAACAGATACAAACAATCAAAGTCAGCCTTTGACAAGATGTAGGACACACAATCCTCCTCTAGCAATAATTATACACTATCCTATATCAGGGTTTCAAGCAGTTCTGCACATTGGTCAGAGCTGTAGAATTAATCAATGCACCCACAAACCTAACAGAAACAGTTACAAAAAAATGTAATTGACATCATCATGATCCTGCAGTGGGACACTCTAGACATATATATCTCAAACACAACTAACAAAAAAGAAATGCAGTCTCCTGATTCAAGGGGAGTTGGATAAAAATATATATAATCTAAAACAGAGCTACCATTATAAGCATGCAAGCCACTTATACTGTTTCCATCTGATACACTGATGAACAATAGATCAAATAATAGTTCCAATCCCCCACCAGTAAAAAGTGCAACAGGGACAAAATTGAATGAAAAATATCAGAAACTGAGGATTATGTTTATTCATAAAGCACGGGTGTTTCATTGGCCTAAACAAATGGTATATTGCTGTTGCATGTCTACCAAGCCAAAATAGGTGACTTCAGAACTGGGTTAAAAATTGTGTTATTAAGGGAGACAAATTTATAATTACATATATTGCTATTAATAACAGAATGCTTTCTGCCCTTTCTGATATAAGCATTAAATTATAGCACTGACTAATATTATGAGAGAAATTTGCATTTTAGGAGATTAATTCTTTATCCTGCAGGATACCGATAATTTGGTAACAAACTTCTATATTATAAGGCTGAAAAGCTGGTGACATTGGGAAAACATTTATATTTTATTTCCTGGAAAGAAATGAAGACCACCCAATCATATTTTTAAATGGATGGCTTTCACTTCTTTGCCATAGGTGCACATTTTCTGAATTCAGCAAACCTGTCAGATAAATTCTGGTTCCAGTTTCCAGATCAGCCCATCTTATGACCTATAAACAAATCTGGTCAAAAGGTGGATGGCCTACTGCTAAATGTCAGAAGTGTAAAAATAAATGGCAGTACTAGAGGTCAGCTTCATTCCTGAATGATGTTTCAGTGTGTCTCATTACTGAGACATGGTTTAGCAGTGAAGAACACATACCAGGTTACAGTCATCATCATTTTATTAGAACCATTGCTACAACCATAGGGGAATGTCATCTAGGAAGTGCCTGCACTTGTTAAGAAAATGTTTATTACAGATGGTAAAACAATTAAAGGAAACTTTATTAACATAATAGCCAAAATTACTAATATGCGTACAAACTTTTTTGGATCTTACTGTTCCCTGTCACAGTGTCAAAATGAACAACACAGACTATCAAATAAATCTATCCCGCAGTAGCAAATCCAACTTTTCTTTGACTCTTGCCAGTAGTAGGAATTTAAATCAAACTGTGAAATCACCAGTGAGGGGAAGAATTATGCTAAACTGAGTTATAAGTATCATGAGGAACATATGGTTTGTGCCTGAAATAATTAGCTCAGCAACTGAAATGGGTCACAGTGCTATCATGAATCATACTGTGAGGAATAATATATCACTACAACACTTTCAGGTTGTGGAGTTTCCTAAATGGGACTGTGGACTAAGCAAACATAAACAATAATCTCAGGGAAGATTGAGCTAATTCATATGTGATAAAACTTATTCATAAGTGATAGGCACTATAAAAACCTTTCAAACAATTTGAGACTGTAATTCATAACAATAGCTGCATTCCAGTAAAGGAAAAGTATATCAGAAGAAACAAAAAAGAATGCTGGAAGTGCAAAAACATGAAAAACAGTAGTTAGCAACAAGCAAGAAATACTCAGTAAATGATAGCCTGTTTCAATAGTCAGTGCACGTTAGTGAAATTAATAAGGGAATCAAAAGTTAGAAAGAAAAAAAAAATGAAGGCTAAGTCTGTCTTACTATCAGATAAAGACACTGTTGCACTGATATTCTCACATAATATTTGCTTCCACTATAAGCCACTTATATCTGTGTTCATAACTGCAAAAAGGGATGATTCTGATATCCAGTAATTAGTAAAAAAAGATAAGATATACTAGTTTCATGGACCCAGATTACAAAGCAAGGAAATTCCTGTTTTGCATCAGGGATAATATAACTGAACCAAGTATATCTGTAAGATGTACTTGGATTTTTTTTCACACTGAGCTGATCGAAGGAAAGACACTGAGGAACCTCGGAGCTATAATATATAACATTAAGTATCATGTTTTTTGTTTATTTTGTTCTTTATTTCTTTGTTATTTATAGCACTTTGTGTACTGTGTATTTTTCTAGCTAGTTTCACTGTGTGTGAGGTATTAACTGGAAATTGTCCACTTTTATTAAGCATCTGTTGGGTTGTTTGTTTCTGATAACTTGTTGCAGTTAAACTCTTTTTCTAGAGGCTCCTTTAGCTGTTTAAAACTTTCATTTAAAGGCTCACTGCTGCTTTTCAGCTGTGAGAAACATTTCTGCAGTTTGTTCTAAGTAGTGGGGATATTTCTAGCATTTCCATATTCAGGCTTGTATTTGGGCCTAGTGTTTGTGGAGGCTGTGTGTCTGAGCACATATTCAGGGACATCTTGGTTTAGCCAAAGCCATCAGGCATTTCAGTGAGAGAGAATTGTTTGAGGTCATTGGCTGACTGAGGTCACCTGGACTACAGCTTAGACTAAGCACCTCATTGGTTCTTTGAGATTTCTTTCTTAAAAGCTGTCTCAGGTTTCAACTTTCTGTTACCTAAGAAGTTCAGTTGTGAGTGTTCTGCCATTTCACACTGAGCTGATCGAAGGAAAGACACTGAGGAAACTCTCAGCTATAATATATAACATTAAGTATCCTGTTTTTTGTTTATTTTGTTCTTTATTTTTTTGTTATTTATAGCACTTTGTGTACTGTGTATTTTTCTAGCTAGTTTCACTGAGTGTGAGGTATTAACTGGAAATTGTCCACTTTTATTAAGCATCTGTTGGGTTGTTTGTTTCTGATAACTTGTTGCAGTTAAACTCTCTTTTCTAGAGGCTCCTTTAGCTGTTTAAAACTTTCATTTAAAGGATCACTGCTGCTTTTCAGCTGTGAGAAACATTTCTGCAGTTTGTTCTAAGTTGGTGGCTTTGCAGTTGCCTGCCTCTAGTGTAAATTTGATGTGGGACCCTCCTCCCAGTCTAGTGTCATTACCTCATTCTACCCAGTACAGGGAGAACATTTGAGAAGGCCAATCAGCTTAGTTTCTGCTACTCCTTTCTCTCTTTCCTTTTTCTCTTTCCACTTAAAAAAATGTATCTGCTTTTACTGTATTTGTGTTTCTTCCTACTTTATTTTGCTTTTGCGTCATCTTAAAAGTACTCAAATGTATTTATTACTGCTTGGTGTGACTCATTCTAAGCCTTTTAGTTTAAGCACTTGGGCTTCAGACCAGTTGTTTTACATTAAGAAGGTTTGTGGTCTGCACTGTAGAGGCAGAACAGGTAGCTTACATCCTTCTAAGTTGGGAACTGCTGATTGAGGGCTCAGTGTCTGTTATTCTAAAAGTGTATTAATTCTGGTTTAAGCACTTGGGCTTCAGGCCAGTTATTTTACATCAACAGGGTTCGTGGTCTGCACTCTTGTGGGAGGAGAGGCTGGACTCTGCCCTTCTGAGCTGGGAATTTCTGGTTAAAGGCTTATAGTGCCTGCATATTTGAACTGCTTCTTACTGGAATTGGTACACCTTGTTTGCTGTTTGTTTGCATAACTTGAGCACTAATCCAGGCATTCTTTAAAGTATTCAATTGTATTTATTACTGCTTGGTAGTAACTTGATTAAAGTGTAGCTATCATTCTAAGTCTTTTGGATTAAGCACTTGGGCTTCAGACCAGTTGTTTTACATTAGGAAGGTTTGTGGCCTGCACTGTGGTGGCAGGACAGGTAGCTTACATCCTTCTAAGTTGGGAACTGCTGATTGAGGGCTCAGTGTCTGTTATTCTAAAAGTGTATTAGTTCTGGTTTAAGCACTTGGGCTTCAGGCCAGTTATTTTACATTAAGAGGGTTTGTGGTCTGCACTCTTGTGGGAGGAGAGGCTGGACTCTGCCCTTCTGAGCTGGGAATTTCTGGTTAAAGGCTTATAGTGCCTGCATATTTGAACTGTTTCTTACTGAAATTGGTACACCTTGTTTGCTGTAGCATAGACTAGATCCAGGCCTGCCAAATCTAGCTTTGTTTGTATAACTTGAGCACTAATCCAGGCATTCTTTAAAGTATTCAATTGTATTTATTACTGCTTGGTAGTAACTTGATTAAAGTGTAGCTATCATTCTAAGTATTTTGGATTAAGCACTTGGGCTTCAGACCAGTTGTTTTACATTAGGAAGGTGTGTGGCCTGCACTGTGGTGGCAGGACAGGTAGCTTACATCCTTCTAAGTTGGAAACTGCTGATTGAGGGCTTAGTGTCTGTTATTCTAAAAGTGTATTAGTTCTGGTTTAAGCACTTGGGCTTCAGGCCAGTTATTTTACATTAAGAAGGTTCGTGGTCTGCAGTCTTGTGGGAGGAGAGGCTGGACTCTGCCCTTCTGAGCTGGGAATTTCTGTTTAAAGGCTTATAGTGCCTGCATATTTGAACTGTTTCTTACTGAAATTGGTACACCTTGTTTGCTGTAGCATAGACTAGATCCAGGCCTGCTGAATCTAGCTTTGTTTGTATGCTTGTTGTTTGTTTGCTTGTTATTTCCCTGAAACGCTAATTCCACCTAAAATGTGGCTTTTCAGCGCTTCTCTGGATCCCTAGTGATATCAGCATTGCTTACTGTACTTATTTCCTTATTTCACTTGAAAGAAAGTTACTATTTGTCATTTTTGCATTTAAGTTACCTGTAACACATTGCATTTAGGTTACCTGGCACTTGCTCACTAAAGCAATTATATAAGTCAGCACTAAAAAATTAAAAGCACTACACCCTCACAAACTCCCCTTAAGTACCTTGTTCCCCACTGGCCCTTTTTTTCAATTATAAAGGAATTCCCAATACTATTCTAGCATGTCCAAAGGTCAGTTGTCAATCTCCTCTCCGGTCCAGCTGGTGAATCCGGGAATCTTGAGGCAATGTTACAACTGACTCATGTACACAGACAACCATCTCCTCCTCCCAACAAATCCCAACACATGTGAGAGGTGCAACCATATAGCCAAACTGGAGGCTAAGCTCTCTCAACTCAGTACTGGCGTAACCAGTCAGGAGAATGAAACCACACTCACTACAATTCCAGTCTCACATAGACCTACCACAACAGCAAACCAAACACATAAACACACAAAAACATACTCGGAGGCTCTAAATAAAAATCTGCATAAGCAGCAGAGACCTCCAAAGCAGACACCCAAACAACCGCTACCCCAAAACCAAACACGTGCAACACATAGCTCACAAAGCCAGTGTGCCGAACAGTCACAGCCCTTAAGGCTAAACAACACACCTGATACACTTGTAATAGGTGACTATCATCAGGCACACTGACGTCCTGCTCACCAGGCTGAACAAGGAGAAGGTCACGGTGAGCTGCCTGTCAGGCGCTAGGATTTGCCACATAACACAAGCACTCAGGTCACTCCAAGGCAAGTACAAATATGACTCAGTCATTGTCCATGCTGTTGTGAATGACCTGAGACGTACCTCCCTGGACTGCATGAAAAGAGACATAGAGGAGCTCTCTGAGCATGTAGCCCAGGCCGGTATGACCATGACCTTGAGTAGCATCTTACCCTCACCAAGAATGATGCCACAAATGAAGACAAGATGATCAATTTCAACAATTGGCTTAAGTATTGGTGTCATTCAAATGGGGATCCAATGCCTGTCAGCCTGGGATGACATGCTCGACAAGCCACGATGCTTCGCTAGGGATGGCTTGCACCTGTCATCTTTGGGCTTTCGGATATTGGCAAAGGCTCTTGCTTCCCCCATAGTGCCTTTTTTAGGCAAGGCTCAAAAGACAAACCCACCTCCATAGGTATCACAAGGGATAAGAAACTAAGAGTAATGCTACTCAACGCCAGAAGTCTAAACCTCAAGATGCATGCACTTGAAACTCTCCTTAGCATGGAGAACATCAATATCTGTGCAGTAACAGAAACCTGGTTCAAGGCTCCCGAGAGCACCCCAGCACTATGAGGTTATACCTCATAACATGTTTTTCGGCCCCAAAACTTGGACTGAACCACAAAAGGAGGGGGAGTATCAATATTTGTCAAAGATACCAACACCTCCAGGTTGGTGGCACAGCACGAAGCATCAGAGACTATCCATGTGCAACTAACAGTGGGTAAAACCTTCCAGTTTATAGCCTGCTACAGACCACCCTCCCAAACCCAGGAACCCCACTCGGCCTTCCTGAGAAAACTGGAAAATATGAAGGTCTCTCCAAACACCATTATATTGGGTGACTTCAACTACCCAAACATAGACTGAGAGCATTACTCTAGCTCCATCACCCTAGCCCAAAGGTTCCTAGAATTTATAAACTCAAATGCTATGGGACAACTTGTTACCACTCCCACAAGAGGGGAAAACATACTGGTCCTGATCATCACCAACATGGGGACTCCGTGCTACAGACCAGAAGTGTATCCCTCACTGGTAAGATCAGACCATAAACTAATCTCACTGGATATTCACATCCCGACCCCACCCCCTGCCTAGAAAACCACAGTAAAAAATGTCTCTAAAGCAAATTTCACACTCCTCAAAACCAAGGTGGAATCCTTCAAAGCCCCCGGGCCTGTGGAAAATACGGCCCAGACCGCAGAATCCTTTATAAATGCATTCTATGAACACCTTCAGGAATGCATGGATCTGGAGCCTTGGGCTAATTTGATCAGAAACAGTACTGACATAGAGGGTTTTGAAATAGATGAAAATACAACATCCAAAATTCAACTTTTTGCAGATGATGTTCTAATTACATCAGCAGGATCTAATTCTTCTATGCAGTCTCTATTTGATAACATGATGAATTTTAAAAGTATTTCTGGTTTAATATTCAATGAAGAAAAAACTAAAATACTACCTATATATACACGAAAAAATATTCTCATTAGTGATTTTACTAAATATGTACCCAATTTAGGTCAGATAACTTATTTAGGTATAATACTATCTAAAGATATTAAATCTATTATATATAATAATTATAATACCTGTTTTCTTAATATACAAAATCTTTTTAATACCTGGAATAATATTTTTTTACTATGGAGGAGAGACTTACAATTATTAAAATGATAATATTCCCCAAGATTTTATACTTAATACAATCAATAATACTTCCACCTACAAAATAATTATCAAGAAACTGAATACACTAATGTTAAATTTCCTATGGGCACCTAATAGACCTAGGATTGCATTAAAGAAACATACTAATAGTTGGTCTCAAGGGGGTATTTCTTTTCCAGACTTTAATTTATATACTATCTCTTCTATTGTAAAAGTTATTACTTTATTAATAGATCAGTCATATGTCAAAATGGAAAGATTATTGGGAGCTAATTAGTATGCACTTCATGAAAATCTCCTTAACACATAAAAATATGATTGTAAATAACTCCATGTTATGGTTACTAAAGGAATTTTGTACTTCACCTATTACACCTAAACATATGGTTTGTTACCCATTAAATATTATTATTAGTTATCGTAACTTTATATTCATGCACCCTAAGTATAGGGAATGGAATTTTATTGTATTCCCTATAATGTATACTCAGGGTATGCTTTTGTCATCTACTTCTGAAGGAACTCATTTAGCTATAGATAATGATCTAAAGTACTGGTATCAGTTGATATCTGATAATAAAGTTAAAAATCTAGATTTCTTAAAACAAGAATTTGATCTAAGAGAAACTTGCTGGTTAGAGGTTATGGCTGACAAAGTTTGCAGATGACTGCAAACTGGGCGCCGTAGTTGAAAACACATCCGACACAGATATCCTTCAGAAGGGTCTCACAGAAACGGATAACTGGTGCCAGAGCCATGGCCTAAAGTTAAATGCCAAGAAATGCATAGTCATACCCTTCTGGAAAAATAAGGTTACCCCTAGCTACCACATAGGTGGCAATCCCCAGAACACAGAAGAAGTTATTAGGGACCTGGGAACCCAGGTTGACAGTAGCCTTTTATTCGACACTCATATTGCTAAAGTAGTTAGGAAGACCTTCTACATTGCCCACCTTATCATGAAGGGATTCACATCTAGATCAAGGGAAGTCATAGTCTCCCTATACTCATCACTCATCAGACCAATGATAGAGTACAATGCCCCATTCAGAATGTATCTGACCCGACACTTGCAGCAGCTGGAGAGGCCACAAAAATTCCTCACCAAAAGGATAAAGGGTCTCAAAAATCTATCTTATGCTGCCCAACTGAAAGAACTCCAGTTATATTCAGTTGCTTACCGCTTGCTCAGAGGTGACCTATGCCTGACATACAAGGCCATGTCAAACCCAAATTTGATGAACATGCTTCATCTCAAAAAATCTAGATCCCTCAGAGCCACAAGGCGGAGACTTAAACCTCGACACGGTTATTAATAGGACGTGCTGGAGGGATAGATTCATCACCCAAAGACTCCCTATGCTGTGGAACAAAATCCCGGTTTATGTGAGGCAGAGCACCTTGCTGGCCTTGTTCAAGAGGAATCTTGACCAATGGATGGGAGATCGCAGATTTACCCCAGGGGTTACCTCAGTGTCACTGCTCGACAGAGGCACAGCAAAATAATGGGCATAGTTTCTCCAAGCTAAAGGGGTGGCGTAAGCCGCAAAACTATGGGCTAGGCTTATAAATGCCCTTGGGCAGATAGCCTAGTATGAACCTATGAACCTATGAACCTTTAGACAACATCTCATTAATAAAATAGATCTAATGTCTATAACAGTTAAAGAATCTATTCCAACACTGATTGATTACTTGATATTAAATTTACAACATAAAGTTTCTGATAAAGGTAAACTTTCATACATACATAAAATTATCAGACAAGAAACTTTTTACAGTGTAGATTCATACTGGAATTATTTCACTTCTATTAATGGGGACCCACCAAATCAACAAGATAAACAATATATATTGGAATCTGCTTATAGAACTACGTCTTCCATTGTCTGGAGACTTTATACATGGAAATTTTTACATAGATCTTTATACACCTTTGATGATGAATAAAATAAATAATAAAGATAATTTATGTAAGAGATGTAATGTAGAAATTAATGCTGACTGGGCTCATATGTTTTATGACTGTATAAAATTGAAAGAATACTGGAAGTCAATTAATGAATTTTTGCAGGCTCTTTTTACAGATAATTTCATTATTTCTAAATCTCTTATATTATTCAACACACCTGTACCTCAAAGTGTTAAAAGGTTAAGCTTCCCTTGTTATGGTCTATTCTAGCAGTGGCTAGGAAAATAATAACTAGAAATTGGATTTCAGATACACCTCCTTCGTTCAATGAATTTAAAAATGTTATGAATATAGTGTGCCATATGGAAATAAACACAATTAGGACAAGAACAAATAGAAAAACATCTTATTATATTGTATGGGATAATTTACAAAATTTGTTAAAAAAATTTTAATTTCAATAGCATGGTATTTTAGTTTAATTAATTGATCTGATTGTAGTGGATGTCTTTGTAAATACTTTAGTTGTTTTGTTGAATATTATAATAATACCTATTTTTAATTACTTGTATAACATTGTTATGATATTTCTCTTATATGTTAAAACAATAAACCTGTTTTGAAAAAAAAAAGAATGCATGGATCATGCAATCCCAAATAAAACCAAGACCCAATCCTCCAAAGACAGACGTCCTGTCTGGTGTACCCCAGCCATAAACAAACTATACAATAGAAGGAGGAAGCTACTACATGATAGAGCAAAATCCCAAAAAGGGAAGGCATCTCTCATAAAATCGTCTAAGGCCAGCTTTGAGAGAAAAATTGCACAGGACACTAAGGATAATCACAAGGCTTTCTTTAGTTATGTTAGGAACCTGGGTGGGAATTCCCAGATATGCTCAGAATTAGTCCAAAATGACAAAAAATACACCGAACCCACAGACATTGCCAACATCCTAGCTGACAGGTTCAGCGCAAACTCCCCCCCCTCTCCCCACCAAAAGGGCAAATATCTATCCCAGCAGAGTGCTGCCCCCCTGACATTTCAGATGCTCAGGTAAGAGCCACCCTCTCCAAAGCAAAAAACACAGCATCAATGGGACCAGATGGTGTCCCGGGCTGCGTCCTACATGAACTCCTAGAAGAGCTAAATCCAAACATAAAACTACTGTTCAATCTCAGCCTTACTACAGGAAATGTACCCAAAGAGTGGCGTACAGCAACAGTGGTCCCTCTCCACAAAGGTGGTGCCTCAACGGATCCTGGAAACTATCGCCCCATAAGCCTGACTAGCTTGGTCTGCAAGTCTATGGAAAGGATCATCATCCACCTTATAAATAAAGATATTGGGGACCTACAGACACTGGATCCTACCCAGTTTGGCTTTGTTAAGGGCAGATCCTGCCTTTTAAACCTGGTCGATTTCTTTAAAACAGTCACCAAGGCCATTGACGAGGGGAAGGTGGTCCACACAGCCTACCTGGACCTCGCAAAAGCCTTCGATACAATACCCCACTCGGGCATTATAGATAAGCTCACCAGCTTAAATATAAACCCCTATGTCACTAGATGGGTTGCAAACTGGCTCAAGGACAGAACCCACATGGTTAGAATTGCTGGAGCCATGTCAGACTCCAAACCAGTTACAAGTGGCTTCCCACAAGGCTCAGTCCTGGGACCTCTCTTGTTCGGTATATATTTCTTGGAGGTACAGGCCAACACAGAAGGACTGTGGCTGACCAAGTTCGCAGATGACTGCAAACTGGGCACAATAATCGACTCTCCAGCCGACACAAGCATCCTCCAAAAGAGCCTCATAGAAACAGACAACTGGTGCCAGAGCCATGGCCTCAAGCTAAACGCCAAAAGTGTATAGTCATCCCCTTTGGCAAAAACAAAGTGCCCACAAATTACCACATAGGTGGTAATCCATTAAGTACAGAAGAAGTAATTAGGGACCTGAGGACCCAAGCTGATAGCAATCTCTCATTTGACAACCACGTGGCCAAAGTGGATAGAAAAACATTTTATATAGCCCGCATAATCATGAAGGGATTCACATCTAGATCAGGGGAGGTCATTGTGCCTCTTTACTCATCCCTCATCAGGCTCATAATTGAGTACAATGCCCCTTTTGGGATGTACCTTACCAGACACCTGCAGCAACTGGAAAGACCCCAAAAGTACCTCACCAAGAGGATCAAAGGGCTCAAACAGATATCCATATGCTGCTCGGTTAAAGAAACTCCAGCTCTACTCAGCGGCATACCGTCTGCTCAGAGGTGATCTGTGCCTGATGTATAAAGCCATGTCCAACCTGGAATTAATGGACATGCTGCACCTCAGAAACTCCAAATCCCATTGAGCTACGCGCTCAAGAGACTTGACCCTCAGCACTGAAATAAATAGGACATGCTGGAGGGACAGATTCATAACCCAGAGGCTCCCTTCACTCTGGAATAAAATCCCAGTCCAGGTTAGGCAAAGTCCCTCATTGAGTCTCTTCAAGAGGAATCTTGATGAGTGGATGGGAGATCATAGGTTTACCCCGGGTATCACTTCTGTGTCACTGTTAGACAGGGGCACAGTATACTAACCTCTAAAAAGGGCATAGCAAAATTAATTTAAAATGGGTGGCGAAAGCCAAACACACTCTGGCTAGGCTTATAAATGCCCTAGGGCAGATAGCCTAGTATGAACCTGTGAACCTAAGAACCTATAACAGCTGCTTTCACAAGATATAGAAATATGCACGTGTGGTTCTAAGGTTCTGATACCAAGAGAGAGATTTGAAAACTGAAACAGGTATCTACAAGCCTAGAAGTCTAATAAGCATTCCTTGGCTAAAATCAGTAGACAGATAGTTGACTTAGTGCAAATAAATCTGATTATTTTTAGAAGATCGTGTTTTCTGAATCTTGCATTTAAATCTTGTTGCATTTTAAGCAGGTGTATGTTGTGATGGCTCAGTTTATATTATGTAACTTGACATAGCCAAAGCTTCTGCTACTTTCATGTAGGTATACTTGTCTGCCTTGCAATTTAGAGAATAAGCCTTAAATCATTAAATAGGTACAGGCATGTTTATAATGAAGAAAAATGAATAAGGATGTCAAGACAGACCTCAAAGTAAGGACTACAGCAGGGATTTGTCCTCTGGCCACTCCTGGATTGTTTATCTCAGATATAAAAATGCATGAACACATCTGAGTGAGTGTTGAATAACGGGTGTATTGTACCTTTAAGAAGCATTTCCAAGATGTGTGTGTGCATATAAATACCAAGCACGTGTTAGCTTCAGTGCCATTTTGAAGGTGCAGCCAGCATGTTAACAACTATGTGCATGATAGCTAATCTGTTTATAAGTTAAAGTTACTTAACCTCATTTATGATGTGTTTTCATACAATAAAGCTACTTGAACAAGAACCCACAATGCTCGCCTGTTTCATCCTGCCCTGGCGAGTGACATGGTGTCAGGGCCATGAGGTATAGATGTAATAGCGAAGGCCAACTAAAAGAACCAAGAACAAAAAGGGCCAGAGACAAGTCAAAGGTAAAGAGAATACACACAATTTATATATTTATTAAAAGAGGTAAAACAGAGCATTACAAGGGCATAGAATGTATTGTTAAGCAAACGAATAGCACAGAAAAGTTTATTAAGCAAATGAGAAGTAGAAAGAGCTCATTAAGCAGACAAAATGTTTGAAACCAAGTTATTTGATAAAACAAGCATTACAAAAGTACATAAAGAGTTCAGAATTACCTCAGAATTGTAAAACAAGCATGTTTAAAGTAAAAACAAGCATATATAGAGTTAAACCGAGCGCAAGAAAGTATAATGGGCATGAAAAGAGATTAAATGAGCAAAATGAATATAACACGAGGGCATAAAAGGCACATTGAGATTCAATGAGAGAAATGACTATAATAGAAAGGGTAGAGAAGGGCACATTGAGTATAAATAAAGCAAAGATGACTGCATGTGTTTTAGTAAATTACTGTGTTTTGGCACAAATCACTACTTCATATTAAATGAAGCCTTGAATAGCATAACTAGAGTTGTTCAAAGTATCTCAAAGTGTATAAAAGTGCTTACAGTGTGTGCTTATTGCTGTGCATTTATTCCGGAGAGTTTGTTGTGTGCAAAGTACAACTATTTCATGAAGTGCAGTCAAGTGAAGCCATTTTGAAAAGTTTCTTATGCCTGTGTGTGTCTGTTTGCAGAGTGCTACCACTGCAGAGTGTCTCTTGCACTGTACAGAGTTGTTTGGCAACGTGCAGCCATTTTGGAGAAATTCCAGTGTGCTGTGTACTGTTTATTAACAAATAGCAGTTATATTTAGGTGTTTCTCATTCTGAGCTTCTTCTGCTCACTGCATTTGCAAATCACAATTACGTTGAGGCAATACCTTTTGCAAAGTGCCGTTCCTTCAAAACTGTTTATTTGTAAAGTGCCATTACATCGAAACAGTTTATTCACAAGGTGCAATTACTTCAAAACAATTTATTCATAGAGTGCCATTACTTTGAGTTTATTCACAAAGTACAGTTACTTTGCAATGTTTCTTGCCCTCAGCTTCCATTGCTCAGTTTATTCGCATTGTGCAGTTGTTCAAAATGTTTCTTGAAATGATTACAAGACAAAGACTCATACAGTAAAATGATGATGATAAATGACTTTAGCAT
This sequence comes from Protopterus annectens, assembly GCF_019279795.1. Taxonomy (NCBI): domain Eukaryota; kingdom Metazoa; phylum Chordata; order Ceratodontiformes; family Protopteridae; genus Protopterus; species Protopterus annectens. The sequence goes on along the minus strand of NC_056727.1, from coordinate 964,037,876 downwards.
TATTGCCTTTACAAGATAAATGGTTTGTATAGTAAAATAATTTTAAGGCAAATGGCTTTACAGTTAAGAGATTTCAAAGTGTTGCAGTGCCCAGCAATCTTATTTCATAAAATTAAGCTTTCCAAAGGCTCGTTGTGTTGTTACAAGTACTGGCATAAATTTCAAGCACATGTATATATGTATGTACAAGTCGGTATATTCGTGCATATTTGCAAGAGTTTTCACTGAGATATATCAATATGGCAGACGGATTTCACAAGCCACAACCACTTGTGTTTGATCAAAATATTGCAGAGAATTGGAGGATATTTGAACAAGAATACAATATATTTATACAAGCAGCTTATTCTGATAAAAATGCATGTACGAGAGCATTCATTTTGCTGAACCTACCAGAGTCAGAGGCCACTGAAAGGGAGCATTTATTTGTCTATGCACCAGCAGTGTATGAAGGTGAAGGAGAAACTCATCATATTGTTGTGCAGGCTGAATCAAGGAAATAACTGAGTGTTTAAAGCGCAAATTCAGAGAGATGAGTAACCCTCAAACTAATGTTAGACTAGAGAGGCATTTGTTTTACATGAGAGATCAAAAGCAAGGGGAGACTTTTGCAGCTTATATTACTGACCTGAGAAGCAACGCTAAAACATGTAGGTTTGGCGATTTAAAAGATGAGTTGATAAAGGACAGACTGATGTGTGGTATTAATAATGCTGCTGTGAGAAATATTTTGCTTTGTGACAGTCATTTAACCTTGAGTAAAGCCATTGAGATTTGTCAGATTCATGAAGTTACAGAAAGGCAGACAAATATGCTTGCTAGTGATAAGACCATGGTTTCAATAGGCTCCAGAGCTCATGTAGACAGCATACAACATGTGATAAGCAAGAGCAGGCTTAAGCACATGGCAGCAGCAGCCTCTGCGGGACTTCCAGGCAAAACCTGTAATCTTCTAGCACATTCCAAGAACAGTTCAGTTAAAGGAGCATGCTCAGTACAAAACCAAGGATACCTAGTGCAAAATAGACATTGCTCAGTACAGCATAAAAATGAATCAGCAAAATCCAAATCAAGCTTTATTGTTAACTGTTGCAATTGTGATGCCAACCATGAATCCAGAAGAGAAAAGTGTGTGGCATAGGGTCAGCAATGTCATAAGTGTAAGAAATGGAACCATTTCCAAAGATTTTGTAACTTGAGTAAGCCTCACATAGTAACAAAAAAGGGTCACAAAAAGCAAGTTAACCAAGTAGACCTGCAACAGTCTGCTTTCTATGTAGATGGTGTGTCAGTAATTGGTGAAAAGATTGATGCAGTAGATTTATTGGCATGAAATGGACTGTTTTGTACTGTCCGGATCAATGGTAAATCCATCGGGCTCAAAGTAGACACTGGTTCAAAGTGTAATGTCATGTCTGCAGATACTTTTGCAAGGGTCAGAGCTGGTGAACAACTAAATGTGACTAGTTGTGTGAAACGTGTAGCCTATGGAGGCGAAGAAATTCAAACCAAAGGCTCAGTGGTACTTTCCTGTTATGGGGCCAAGAACTGTTATAATCTATTGTTCTACATGGGTTGAAGACCTGTGCAGTCACTATTGGGTCTCAGAGACTGTTTGAAAATGAATATACTTTCTTTTACCAAAGAGGTTCATTAGATAAGCCCATGTCCTAGTTCCAGCTTCACCAATAGTATTTTTTCAGAATATGCTGATGTTTTCGATGACAGATTGGGCAAACTTCCAGTTATGTATTCCATGAAATTAGACCCAGAAATCAATCCAGTGGTCAGACCAGCAAGAGGAGTTCTGACAGCTATGCAGCATAAGGTCAAAGCTCAGATGGACAAAATGGTGCAACAAGGTGTAATTTGTCCAGTTACAGAACAAACTGAATAGGTTCATAGTCATAGGTAGGTACTAGGCTATCGGCCCTGGGGTCTTTACAAGCCCAGTCAAAAAGGTACCCTGGCTTTTGCCACCCAAGAAAATTATTTTCCTGTGCCACTGTCGAGCAGAGCCACAGAGGTGATCCCTGGGGTGAATTTCCTATTTCCCATCCAATCATCAAGATTTTTCTTGAAGAGTGCTAATGAGGAGCTTTGTTTGATATAGATAGGTAGTTTATTCCAGAGTATGGGAAGTCTCTGGAACAGGAATCTATCCCTCTGGCATGTTCTGTTTATTGTGGTGACAAGGTTTAAGTCCCTAGAGCGTGTAGCTCAGAGGGATTGGGATTTCTTTAAGTGGAGCATGTCCAACAGCTCTGGGTTTGACATAGCTTTGTATGTTAGGCAGAGATCACCTCTGAGTATGCGATATGCGACAGAGTAAAGCTGGAGTTTTTTGAGATGGTCTGCGTAGGGCATCTGTTGAGGCTGGTAATCCTCTTTGTGAGGTATTTCTGCGGCCTTTCCAGTTGTTGTAGATGTCTTGTGAGGTACATACCAAAAGGGGCGTTGTACTCTATAATGGGTCTAATGAGTGATGAGTAGAGGGGAACAATGACCTCTTTTTTTCTGGATGAGAAACCTTTTATGATGAGGTGTGCCACGTAGAAGGATTTCCTGACTACTGTGGTGATGTGTTTATTAAAGGAGAGACTACTGTCCACCTGTGTCCCAAGGTCTCTTATCACACTTTCGGTGTTAAGTATACTACCGCCTATGTTATAGTTCATGCGTACAGAGTTTTTACCAAAGGGGATGACAATGCACTTTTTGGCATTGAGCTTGAGGCCATGGCTTTGACACCAGGCATCTGTCTCAGTGATGCCCTTTTGTAGGATGTCCACATCATTAGGAGTTTTGATTATGCCTCCTAGTTTGCAGTCATCTGCGAACTTCATTAGCCAAAGACCTTCTGTGTTAGCCTGTACTTCAGAGAAGTAGATACCAAACAGGAGAGGATGCAGGACTGAACCCTGTGGTACTCCACTTGTCACTGGTCTGAAGTCGGATTTGGAGTCTGCTACTTTCACACTGTGGGTTCTATCAGTGTGCCAGTTGGCAACCCATCTTGTGACATAGGGATTTATACCTAGTTTAGTGAGTTTATCTATAATTCCAGAGTGGGGGGATGGTGTCAAAAGCCTTGGCAAGATCTATATAGGCTGTGTGAACCACTTTACCCTTGTCTATGGCTTTGGTAACTGCTTCAAAGAAGTCTATCAGGATTAGGAGACATAATCTGCTTTTACAAACCCAAACTGGGTGGGATCCAGAGTTTGGTGATTACCAATGTCTTTGTTTAGAAGTTCCATGATGATACGTTCAATGGCCTTGCAGACCAGGCTCATCGGGCTAATGGGGTGGTAGTTCCTAGGGTCCGTAGTGGCTCCCCCCTTGTGGAGTGAGATAACCGTAGCTGTGCACCATTCAGCAGCCACAAAGTCTGAGGTGAGGCTATGATTGAACATGGTACTTAGGTGGGGTGCCAGTTCGTTCTGTAGTTCGTGTAGAACGCAGTCTGGGATGTTGTCTGGTCCCATGGATGCTGTGTTCTTGGCTTTGGAGAGTGTGGTTTTTACCTGTGCAGCTGTGATTACAGGAACTTTGCATTCTTCTGATATAGAGATGGGCTCTTTAGGGAGTGAGAGGGGGATAAAGTTAGAATGGGTGTCATCCATGGTAGCAGCTCATAAAAAAGGCTCAGATGAAATCAGAATATGTACTGACCCAAGAGATTTGAACAAAGCATTGAAGAGACAGCATCATCCCATGCATACAGTTGAAGAGGTTGCAGCCTTCATACCATATGCCACTGTTTTTTCTGTCTTAGATGCAGAGTTCATTTTGGCAAGTGATGCTTGATTGCATATACCACCTTATCACCTTTATTATAAAACACAAATGTCCAACTACAACCCCCCTAACTAGAAGTTAGAATAGACAAGCAATTTTTTTGACCAATTTCTTCTTCTTGCAGAACATGTAACAGGTCCCATCCTAAAAACTCTACCCTTAGATGAGAGTGTGTGTGTGTTTGTGACACCTTCCTCACTCAAGATACTCTCATGCTTGGCTAACTAAAGATACTAAAAACTAAATTAAAACTCAGAGACCAGGCCCTGAACAAATGGAAGAACCACAAACTCTTGATCGCATCAAGTTTCTTTCTGCAGAATAGAAAACCAAAGCAAGCAGCCCGTTATGAAAAAAAAATATCTGTCACCTCAAGATAAAACATCAAAATAATCCTAAAAAAATGGGCTGGTTTCAATCACATCCTTCATCCAGGTAAATCTACCACCAACCCACCCTGACCTACTCATGGAAGAAGATAGCTAACAAAGAGCTAACACTTTTAATTTTTTTTTTTTTCCTTTTTCAGTCCAGTCTCAGCTTACTACTTCACCCTTGAAACTAGACCCAAAGACCCACCTCAACCAACCTTCAACCTCAACCCCAATTCTACACCTCTCCTACACCTCCTACTGAAAACCCTGACTTAAACCAACCAAACTTTGACTTGACTTACTCCCAATTACTAGCCATAGCTTACTTACCAGCATCTAATGATATCATAGCCTCAATCTCTCCCATCATATCAGATCATTTCTAAATAAATCTACCTCATCCTCAATATATCATTCCTCTCCAATCACTGACAGGGTCCTCTATACACCCCTAGACCCATAGCTATAGCATCTAACTATATCCTCCTAGCCAAAAGCTGCAACTCATGCCAAATTATTAAACCACAATACAACCTAATACCCAAAAAAACACCCAAACACCCAATAGCCCCATCCTTCCCACCCAACACTTCTCACAACCACTGCTCTCCAATCCTTAACATCTTCTCCTTTGTTGATTCAGCTTGTTCAGTGGCAAACAGGACTTCATACCTACTCCCCACTAATCGGTGTTGTTCAAGGATCAAGGATCTCTTCTCCCTTTTTTTCCTTCTTTATTATAATGGCACTCTATCATTCTTCATTCCCAATGCATCAATATTGATGATGAGATGACTCTGATCTGCTGACGACTCTCTCGACTCTCTCCAAGTTACAACCCAAAACTGCAAAACTCTATTTCTAAAATGGTTCTCAGGTTTAAAACTCTAAAAACCCTACAAAAAAAACCAAAAACTTCTTTTTTTCCCCCACCCCCACTCCTTACACTGAATAGAACCTCCTTACACCCACAACCCAACCTTTAGTGTGTCCTCTAATAATGGTACCCAATCTGTCACCCACACCAAACTACTCACAAACTTAAATTTGATATGCATGTCAAACCTGACATTAAATCGCTCAAACAAGAAACTTGGGTCCATGTAGAATCAAACTAACCATCGCCTGTTACCACCTCCTCTCCACACTCCTCTATGCTCCCCCGATTCTCCTTCCTTCACCTCAGAGAGAAAGAGCTCATCCACTACCTATAACCCTATAAGCCAGATTCATCATCCAAAAGTATACAAGTGTTGACCATTAAATCTAACAACTGGTGGTGGAAGAAGCTCTATATGCCAATTCATTTGGGCCTGGAATGCCCAAGCAACCTAAGACTAGACGACCTCTCTTCTCTTAAAAAAATTCACCTTCACCTCCGAGTCCTCCTAATCCCTATGCTATGCCATGCTCTAATCACTATCTATCCAGACTACAGCCTCCCCACCCCAAGCCTCCATCCAACAGCCACCCAAAAACCCAAGGGTCTGCCCTGATACTCCCACGCCACTAATAACTATCTACTTTAAATTATATTATATTATATTATATACTATTTTTTACTTATTTTTTTTTTTTATTATATAACCCAGTTTACTAACCTACTTCAGTTTTTGTGTTGTGTTTTGTTCTATTCTTTTCTTCTTTTGGAGCTTTCCCGGCCTGCCTCCATGTTGGACTGACATCCAGTTGGGAAATACTAAATAAAAAAAATAAAATAAAATAAATAAATAAAATATCCTCGTTACTGCCTACATTCAGTACCCCATTTGGAAGATGTAGATTCCTCAGGATGCCATTTGGAATAAATTCAGCAGGTGAAGTCTTTCAGTGTGCAATAGAGCAAATTTTTGAGGGTTATCCTTGTGCCATAATAGTAGGTGATATATTGATCATAGGCAATGGTGAGATAGAGCATGACATAAATCTTAAGAGAGTTCTAGACAGAGCACTTGAAGTGAACTTAAAGCTCAAGCCCCTAAAGTGCAAATTCAGAGTAACAGAAGTTACATATGTAAGTCATTTGTTTACTAGTTTGGTCTTGAAACCAGACCCATCCAAGCAAGCAGCCATTCTTGAAATGCCAGCACCAGATAATGTGCAAGCTCTACAGTGTTTTCTTGGTATGGTCAATTACTTAGGCAAGTTTATACCAGACTTCTATGAGTTGACAGCACCTTTGAGAGCACTCACATGTAAAGATGTTATTTGGCCATGGCTAGACCAGCACCAGAGAGCATTTGAAGTTCTTAAGCAGAAAATTGCTCCCCCCAACATTAAGAGACTATGATGGCAACAAATCAGTAACTGTTTCCTATGATGCTTCAAAATTTGGTTTAGGTGTAGTTATTCTTCAAGAAGGCAAGCCAGTAGCTTATGCATTTAGAACACTTACCTAGACTGAGATGCAATATGCTCAAACTGAGAAAGAATTTTTGGCAATAGTGTTTGAATGTTCCAAGTTTAATGATTATACCTATGGTTGAGAAATTCAGATTGAAACTGATCATCAACCTTTTGTTACTATTTTAAAGAAGACTATGCATTCAACTCCAGCGAGATTAAAAGGAATGATGCTCATATTGCAAAAGTACAACTTTAGAATGGTCTGTACAAAAAGCAAACTTCTTTATCTAGCTGATACCTTATTCAGATCGCCTAGGAATACAACGGAATGGCTTGACGAAGAGGATTTTGATTTTGATGTCATGGAAGTGTATAATTTTTCTACCATAAGACTTGATGAGCTGCGAGATCATACAATTACTACATTAATGTTAGATGGCCATCAAAGCAATCAAGTGTACCTCCAGAAATGTACTCTTACTTTCCTTACAGAGATGAGTTGTTAATGGAAGATGGCATTATTTTCAAAGGTCCTAAAACTGTTGTTCCTGCTTCCTTACAACAAAAATATATTCAGATTTTGCATCATGGTTACCCTGGTTCTGAATCTACTAAGAGAAGAGCAAGAGGGCTTCTCTAGTGAAAGACATTGCTGGAGTACTTTCTTCCTGTTCAGTACGTAATAGTACTAAAGCACATTTGCAAAGGCAGCCGCTTCAGCTAAGTCAAATTCCTGTTCTACCTTGGTCAATTGCAGCCACAGACATATTCGAGTGGAACAATCAACATCACTTAGCACTGGTATACTCTTATTCAATTTGGTTCAAGATCGATCTACCACCTAATCTAACTTCTACTACAGTCATTACTAAGTTGAAATGCCATTTCTCAGTCCATGGCAGTCCACAAAAATTAATCTATGACAATAGCATGCAACTCACTAGTCATTTGTTTCAGAAATTTGCCAGAGAATGGGAATTTGTACATGTTACTTGTAGTCTAGAGTATCCGCAATTGAATGGACTTGCTGAACATGCAGTACAGAGCGCAAAGAAATTACTTGAAAAGTTAAAGCGTGATAATACAGATTTTTTTTAATTTACTCAATCTCAGATTCATACCCTGTGACGATATACTTGGCTCACCTGCTCAGAGACTTCTATCTAGGCAAACCAGAACAATATTGTCTATCAGTTCTAGTTTACTGAGGCCTAAAACTAAGAACAATCCAAGCCATCAAAGCCCAGTTATCTAAAAAGTGTTCTTTCCAAAAGTCCAGCAATGATAAGTCGAGTAGATTTCTTTCTACATTGGAAGAAGGAGAGATGGTGAGGATACAAACGGTGAAAGGTTTCAACCGGATTGGTCAAGTAACGAGTATTTGTGCAGAGCCGAGATCCTATTTTGTTAAATCTGAGGCTGTGGAGTACAGGAGAAATCAGACATCTTCTTCCTTTAGCAGAACTGATATTGCAGCATCGTACCTGTGATAAAGACTTTAACTCTCAGAGCAATCCAGATGATATTCCTGTTCCAGAACATATCTTGACTCCTGATACTGTTCTAACAGATGATTCCAGTGTTCCTCAGGTTGAATAGTCAGCAAAGACAATCCCAGCTGCTAAACCAGATTCCAAATTTTATGTCACATGATATGGTTGTATTTCAAAGCCTAGTGTTAAATACACAGCAGCTTGGACCTAGTTGTATATATATGTATCTAGCTTTGTATAATTGCATGATGAAAATCATTTCTATGTAAACTGCATATTCATTACTGTCAATGACAATGTCTAACTTATTTTCTCAAAGTGGGAGGATGTACAATAACAGGTGTGTTGTACCTTTAAGAAGCATTTCCAAGATCTGTGTATGCATATAAATACCAAGCACATGTTAGCTTGAGTGCCATTTTGAAAGTGCAGCCAGCATGTTAACATCTATGTGCATGATAGCTAATCTGTTTATAAATTAAAGTTACTTAATTTTATTTATTTATTTATATTACATTTGTTAACTGGGTAGAGTCCAGCTGGGCAAGTAGTCCGTTTTCAGCAGAGACCCGGAGAGATAAGCTCCATAACAATAGTACAAAAAGATTACAAAAAATTTTAAAAGATTTACAAACAATATGCAAAAAAAAATTTGATGTTTGCCAACAATCATACAAAAAGATGAATGTAAAACAGAAAACATTACATTTCTTAAGCCTTATTACTAACAGTAATATGAAACTCATTAAATATATAACTAAAACCATTGTGGCATTTTCATTTGGTAGAAGTAGGACAGGATGATAGCAGAATAGAAAACATTTGATTGAAGGCATGAGAAACTAGCCAGGAGTATGACAGGAGTATAGCTATTGTTGAGCAAGGTATTCCTTTAGGAATTTTTTGAAGCTATGGCGATCTGTGTTTTATAAGATAATTTGAGGTAATAGGTTCTACTGTTTGGCTACTTTGAAGGAGAAGAGAGAGTCACCAACGTAATTATGGGACTTTGTAACCTTGAGTATAAGTTTATCAGATGATCTAAGGGTCCTGGGGTTGGTATTTAGTTGCACTAGGTTGGAGAGTGCAGGGCAGTTTTCAGGCTTGTGGATAATACAGTGGGCAGTGGTGAGCTGATTGAGTAATAACAGATTGGGAAATTCAAGCCAGTGTAATTTTTGAAGAGCAAGGCAATGATGGGTCCTGTTGGGTATATTAACAGCAAAGTTTGCTAATTTATTATAGCAGGAATCAAGTAGATGTAAATCAGACTTGTGCAGGTTAGTAAAAAGTTGAGAGCAGCAGAGAAGAGTAGATAGGAGGTGGGATCTGGCTGTGGCTAGTCTGGCATTTTGAATAAGGTAAGGTTTGGCCCTATATAGAGCACCAAGTTTGATGTGAACTTTCTTTATTGTGAGTGATATGTGTTTATTGAATGTTAGGTTGTTGTCTATCATAACACCAAGTAGTTTTGTTTGGTTAACTTGTTCTATTATAGTGCCATTAGTAGAGTAGATGGAGAGAGGAGGTGGTTTTGCTTTGGATTTCCTATTAGAGAAGATCATTAATTTTGTTTTTTTGGGGGTTTAAGATGAGTTGAAGTTCATTTAGATAATTTTCAATATCTAGAAATTACTTTTGCAGTTTATCTTGGAGTTCTTGAGGTGTGGGAGCAGAGCAAATAAGAGTAACGTCATCAGCATATTGAATAATAGAAGCAGATTTAGTGGCAGTGTTTACACTATTTGTGAATACAATAAAAAGGAGAGGGCCAAGGATGGAAGCCTGAAGAACCCCAAAAGAGACTGGGAGGAGTGTGGAGAGTTTATTATCTCATTTAGTTGCCTGTTGTCAATTAGTAAGGTAGCAAGAACCAGTTCTGAACTGTAGAGTTGAGGTTGAAGGAGTATTAGTTGGTGGGATACCATATCAAAAGCTTTGGACATATCAAGGAATGTAGTAGAGACTAGTTGTCCATTGTTTTTGAGAAGGTTGATGTAGTTAGTGAAACTTATGAGGGCTATGGAGGTACTGTGTTTTGGACAGAAGCCGCGCTGTGAGCTAGATAAGAGGTTATTTGTTGTGAGGTCGTCTAGGAGCTGCATATGGTAAGATATTGGCTAGGGGTGAGAGAATGGCAATGGACCGATAATTAGAGAGATCTTTAGATGGGCCTCCCTTGTGGAGGGGGATGATATGGGATATTTTCCATAGTATGGGGACATATTGTTCTGTGATGGAACGATTGATTAGAATAGATATGGGATAGGTGATGGAGCTTGCAGCAGTTTTTAAGAAGTCATTAGGGAGTTGGTTAGCTGCTAGACAGGTAGATTTTACTTTTGATAGGAGTTTTTTGATATAAGAGGTTTGTATGGGTTTAAAAGAGAGGTAGTTGGGTTAGAGTTAGTAGAGGTAGGCACTGTAAGGGGTTGGTTAGATTTGTTGTTGTTAAAAAGTGAGGTGACAGTTGTGAAAAAGCTGCTTGAACAAGAACCCATGATGCTCACCTGTTTCATCCTGACCTGGTGAGCGACGGTAAGTAAATTTGTTGATAACTGTAAAACTGTGATATGTGATCATTTCTGATTCTGATACACTACTAGATTTTTTATTCACAAATATCTTAGAATTTAGACAGTGAAAGTATGTTACGGTATATTTTTGAAGTAAATGTCAGAATGTGATATATTCACTCAGTGGCCAAATTCTAATACATATCATATATAAGAATACCTAGGAGACATAACAGGCATAACTTTAAGTTCAATGATCAAGCTGTATGACAAGGAGGTACGGTGCCATGAGTTTGATCCAGGTGATGCTGGACAGACTAGCAACTAGGTTGCTGGTGATGCTGCCTACAGAGGAATGGCAGTGAACAGCCAAGGTCAGCTCATCTATTATGGGGCAGAGTGGAGATGGTTTAAGACTTGGCAAAGAAGCGCCACCTGGGGAAAGGTCTACTACTGTCATTCAGCACAAAGGTACTTAAAGGTGAGAATCTGGCCAAATATTGCATGCATTTCAGCCAAACTTCACAGACATGTGAAAACACACATTTGCAGCAGCTCTGTGTAAGCAGACATTTCACCATGCTTGCCAGGAATAGAGTGTTCTTAGAGTATCAGTTCTCTGCTAACATCCTGAAAGATGTTAGCAGGCAAGAAATGGAATTCTCTCCCGTCCACTCTAAGAAATATATCTAACTCAGAAAACTTCAAAACCCAGCTTTTCAAACATCTGTCCACTAAATGGAAATGTACCTGCCTTCACCCTACCTAATTCTAAGTATATGCCCCCAGGAGGTTTTCTCCCAGGTTCCTAAGCTCTCTATAACCCCCATAGCTATTTTCCTATGAGTGGATCTAAGCTCTCTGCAACTCCTATAGCTACTTATCACACAATTCAACTTTGTAAATATTGTAAATAGCATCTCAATTTAAATGAGTACATGTAAAGTGTTTCCACACCTACAACATGAGTGTTTGCTCAAATAAATCTGTATAGTATAACCGTTCAGAACAACCACATTGAATTTTGCTGATTATGCATGACATTGAACTTACATATTTGTAAACTGTTCTATATAATGTATCTTTTATACTATTGTATCTTTTGTATCTTTACTGTATAATGAATCTTGAAGCTTTTCCTCCCGGGCCTCCACTGAAAATGGGTCTTCTGGGCCCAGTGGACTTCCCCGGTAATCAAACTGGAAATAAATAAATAATAAATAAGATGAGTGATGCCATACCCAGTGGGCTGCTCTCCTAGCCCAGGGGCAAAAAAAGTATGTCTGGGGAAGCTGGGGATATGGCTTGAAGGTCACAAAAGAGGCATTGGCCAGAAGGAGTGATTCAAAACTTGTCTAAATTTGTTCAGAAAACTTTCAGTTTAAATCAAATTATCAAAAAAAAAAAAAAGTTAGAATGATGCCTTTACTTAATATCATTATACTCATCCATAGTCATTACAGACTGAGCTCATCATCCTGTCGGGAATGGTAGAGCGGATGTGCGTAATCAATAATTACAGTATTATACCATAAGACATGAAAACAGAAAACTGGATACAGGCTATCAGCAAATTCTTAATGTACATTTAAATCCTTATTAGTGAAATCAAGCAGTTAGCGCTGTTGCCTCACAGCAAGAGGTTTTCCCATTCGATTCTCGGCTGGAGCTCCTTCTGTGTGGAGTCTGCATGTCCTCCCCATGGTCGAGTGATGCTAAAGACATGCAGGTAGGTGCGAGCATGAATGGGCATGCCTTCTTTGAAGGTTGGGCGTCGGGCTGGCAATTCGGCACAGTAAAAATCTACTGCCAATCATGAGTGGACCGGAGTTCCACTGTGGCGACCCCTAACCGGGAAAAGCCGAAAGAGCTTATATATAACTGAGCATGACTACCTCCACTATAGACTCCTTGGTTGCCTTCCATCTTACTTTTATGACTGATATGCCTGTACTGTGAATAACAAATAATTGAGGCCCAGTTGGATGAGACTGATAGACCAAACAGCTTTCTGACAAAAGTGTTTATAATGTAGCCTTCAAGGTTTGGTGATCCTGGAGGTTGTTATATTAACAGAATACAGTCTATCAATCTTAATTAAATGGGCTTTAGATTGCTTATCCTTAGTTAAACAACCCAGATTTGATAGCCTCCATCTAAACTCCTATTACCTTTTTTCCTCACCTGCAAACCATACTTCTCTGCTCAACTGATGTAGTGTAACCTTGCTCCTGCTTACTGCCATATGAACTCTAAATAATTATTAAAGCATCCACTTCCCTTTATTCCCCACATTACAACAGTGGCTGTACCTTCTACCTACCACATTACTTGAATATTTATCTTTGGCACATAGATCTTCCCAGCCCACTCTACAACTGGCGGTCATCTTATGTGGGGTCTATGTCATTTCATCAAATGGCCACATTGTTGAACAGCATGTCATCAAAAACGCCATTCATTGAACCTTTCTCACTGAGATCGCATTATGGTAGAGGTCAGGAAATTTGACCTTTTGCCACTTCAGTGTAATCTCAGAGTTGGTATATATAATTAGTTTGGGGGTGTGGGAGGTTTCAAAGAATGCCATTTTCGATAACATGACATTCAACAATGTGGCCACTTACTGCAATGACATAGACCCTTTAGGTGCATCCCTCACGGCCTCTAGATATGTGGTATATTTCACGCTTAAATGGTAACAAAAATGTTGTTGTGCTACCACCTGAAATGTGAATTCTAGCATAAAGATGTCTGGGTTTATGTTTACCGATCAAACAAAATGGGTATCAAATGGCTTCTCATTGAACAATATAAATGTAAATATAACATACATGAAACAGAAGGTAGGATGGACTTACTGGTATGGCAGGGATAAGGAAATTTGCCCTTTCCCTACTGTAGTACAATCTAGGAAATCTACCCTCTCCCCACTGTACTACAGTCTTGGAGTCGGTATATATATATATATATATATATATATATATATATATATATATATATATATATATATATATATATATATATACACACATACAGAGATATATATATATATATATATATATATATATATATATATATATATATATATATATATTTATACATATATACACACACAAACACACACACATACATAAGTGGGGGGTGGGGGGGGGTACAGCCTCTCACATAAGGAGGGTCTGGAATTAACCAAATCCTCCTCATGTGGGGGGCTGTGCCCCTCACACCCCCTCACTAGTTATATATACCAACTTTGAGATCACACTACAGTAGGGATAGAGCAGATTTCCTTATGCCTTCCATACTGGTAAGTCCGTCCTACCTTCCATTTAATTTATGTTGGCCAACTATGACTATTCAATGGTTTTCTTTATGATGATGTGACTGTTCCCTAAAATGGACTTTCGCTGCTTAGTGTTCAATGAGAAGCCAATCGATGCCCATTTCATTAAATCGGTAAATATAGACCCAAGATGCCCATCCAGAAATCCACAGAAGACAATGCACTACTTGAACCATGTACCAGCATAGCCTAGCCACCTTTGTTAAACTCCGGCTACCTCATTCACTGCAGAGGTACTTATTAAAATCTACAGCCTTATGGATATGTTTCCCTCCACCCACTATACAAGGTCATTTTCATTCATCTCCTAATACTCTTCTTTGAGGAAGGAAAAATGACAGTACTTTTTATGTACAATTTGTCTTTACTCTGCACAGCTTAGGGATTATACTTCTCCAGCAGCAGTATGTTTGCCCCCATGAGACCTCTTTCACATTATCTGCAGCTAGAAGTTTTATCAGCGTAAAATGTCTTAATCTCCTCGCTATGGTCACTGGCACTCTGCATAGCTGGCAAAGTAGTACCACTAGAGATGAGGGACTAGACATGTATTGCTTTATGAAGCCCTACATATTTACATGTGTGACACTTATTTACAGGCCACTACCTACAGTTAGGCATAGTCTACTCCAAAGTGGCAAAGCCTCCCATTTCTCCCTACAAATCTATCCCAGCTGTTGATCTGAGTCTTGGTCCCCACTGAAAACATCAGTAATGCCACACCTACTACAACATATCACCTCAACTCTCCCCATCATAACAGGCAAACAAGCAAAGCCTCATTATCCATCTCCTAAAGTTGCCTGAGCTGTTAGGTGAACTTCAGTTGTTGGGGTTATAGTCAGTGCTTTGTCTATCTATTCCAGCAAAGCTGATTAAAATTTCTGTATTTTCTTCTGTATTATTAACAAGTTCAAAGACAAACAGGCAGAGCTAAACACCAGCCCCATTTACAATACGTACATATTCACAACTAACTGCTACATTCTTTTCCCAGTACTGCTAGGTTGCAGGAAATATTGATGATTGGTGGGTACTACCCCTTATTTATTCATCTTCTGTTAACTTGATTTTATCATACTCGGACACTGGTCTCTTTTCAATGGATTCCCCAAGGTGGTATTCATATTCATACTGCCCCATGAGCTTACATGACAGATTATGAATAGAAAAGAAAAGAAAACAAGATGAAAACCAGGTTACAGCCCCTGAGTATAATACTTAACCAATCACCAGGATATACTGACACATATTATAGCCAATCGTGTCACTCGATCAGAAGGCTCATCCTGAAATTCTTTATAAGTACATAGGCAAACCCACCCCTCCTCCACAACTTCACTATCAGATCCCATTTAACCATTTAAAAAAGTGACAATAACAAATCTCTTTGATACTACACTGATGAATAGTGAAGATGGAGGACAGGTCAGTATCTAGCTGCCCTATTTAGAATACAGATCTCTGTATGCACTGAAACCTTCTTCACTGAATGATGCGTTCTTACTACTTAAACAAAATGTTTCTAATTTACTCGTGTTACATGAACATGCCTCACCCCTCGGACCTCAGAAAACTACACCGCATCAAAGCAGAAGGGAAATCATGAACAGCTCCTAAATCCAGCAACAGACCAGATCAACAATACAGTGAACATGCCTCTCATATGTCCAGAATTGTGCAGAATGTCTAGATTTTTGCCTCTTTAGCTTTGATCTTTTCCCCATAAAATTTCTGGTTTCTATCAAATCATTGAGAATTTGAAAGTCACTGAATCATGACAGAGATTTGATCTTCAGATGTCATAGCCATGGTGGTGCAGCGGTAGTGTTGTCGCCTCACAGCAAGAGGTTCTCCCATTCGATTCTCGACTGGAGTGCCTTCTGTGTGGAGTCTGCATGTCCTCCCTGCGGTTGAGTGGCATTTAAAAGACATGCGTGAATGGGAGTGCCTTTGTTGAAGGTTGGGTGTTGGGCTGGCACCTTGGCACCATAAAAAAATCTACTGCCAATCATTGGTGGACCGGAGTTCCGCTGTGGCGACCCCTAACTGGGAAAAGCCGGAAGAAAACAACAACCTCATATCCTTGAATGCTAATACAAATCCTGCTATCCTGGCAACTTTCCAAGTTTATAAAAGCAATATTTAAAACCTGTCCCTGATTTTGATCATTTGTTTTCCACATTATTGTTTGTCTTTGTCCAGAATGCTTGTGTTAATAGGCTGAGAGGTATGACTAAATTAAGAAAGCCCTAGCACCAATATGTATGTATTGTAAGTCCCTTAACTCCCTTAATTATCTATAAAAAATTCCCAGGTTTAGGGAAAAATCCCAGTATGTAGCATACTTAATGTAAGACAGAAGAAACAAGGCATCATGTGGTAATTTCAGCTGAGCTAAGCTTCTCTAGTAAGCTACAAAACACTTTAACACAAACAACTTGTTTATGAGCATAGTGCAACATAATGACCAACAAGTAAAGTGACGTACTCTTCTAGTCATTAATAATTGGCCAAGGAACCAAAACAAAGAATAAGAGACACCCAACTCAACCATTTAAAACTGTTATTCTTCAGATGAATTCTTTAGCAACTTCCACACAGCCAGCAGCCTTCCCACTTGGAGAACATACATCAAACATTGGGAATGCACCGTCTTCCTCAACAATCATGACTCTTTATAACTTTGATCTCCATTTACAGCTCTTTCTTCTAATGTCTGTGTACAACTACCTCACTACTATTAGCCAAATGGTTTATGTCTTGCAGAATCTCCAGTTCTTAGCCAAAGTTGTTTATATATTTCAGAGGAACTCATCCTATTCTGAATTCTTGTTCATTCAAAGTGTGGTATCCCTGCTTCTGCTCTTTGGGATAGACATTTATTCCAGCCCTTTCACATGTTCTGCTTACTCCATATGCAACTTCTCCCCTTCTGCACCTCTTTGCCTTTACCACTTCTCCCCTTCTGCACCTCTTTGCCTTTACCACTTCTCCCCTTCTGCACCTCTTTGCCTTTACCACTTCTCCTCTTCTGCACCTCTTTGCCTTTACCACTTCTCCCCTTCTGCACCTCTTTGCCTTTACCACTTCTCCCCTTCTGCACCTCTTTGCCTTTACCACTTCTCCCCTTCTGCACCTCTTTGCCTTTACCACTTCTCCCCTTCTGCACCTCTTTGCCTTTACCATTTCTCTTTCTCTTTTCACCTTCTGATGACAAATGATAACATGACTTCCATTTGCGGGTGTCTTTGTCAATGAGTGTGCCACATATATTTTTACTATCTCATCTCAATTATCACATTCCTTTAACTGTTGTCAAGAGAATCTCTGCTTGATGCACAAAGTCCACCAGCCCCTGCCTTCCATCTGCTTCTGGAACTTTCATAGGAGAGGAGAGCCATGATTGCACTCTTATTTTATGATGCTCATTTCTGTTAAACTACAGCTGTGACCAGTTCCAGGAAACTCTGTTTGAATACCCTCAAAAGATTTCTTCTTCTAATAGAAACTCAGTATATAATGTGTTGAAACCAGGTAACATTTTTTTTCTGAATTCTTTCAAGAAGACCTTTTTAAAAGCACAGGAACTGTATTAGTATGTGTCTGGGGAATCTTCCTTGGTTTCAGCTTTTTCACCCTGTGAATTATTTCAACTGCTACCTTGAACAACAATGTTAGCTTCAGAATCTTAGACGATTCCTATTTCCACATTTTGCCATTCCATTCCTTGAGGCAGGCCTTTATAAAATATGTCAGATATATAGAATCTAGTTAATCAAATTCAGTCTCATTTGTAAATGAAACAAAGTAAACTGCCATTGATGATGCAAAGAGTGGTAAGCCCTGCAACCTTACTGCAGTTATAAATAACTCCAAGATCATTGCAACATGGGGGTAAGAAGAAATCCCTCTTGAAGCAGGCAGTTAGAAGTTATGATCACATTTGGTGAATGAGCCAAAATTTCCATTTTGCAATGTTGGCTATACACGAACTAACTTGATACCACCCAGTGAGTCTATGAATGTTCTTCCTATGTCATACATTTTAAACCTTTTCTCACTCTAAACAGTGTACAACTGTCACTGCAGTTTTATTTTAGTTATTTTTACCTTCCAAGACACTAAGTTTTTGTTCCTTTTGCACTCGATCTTCTTAAGTAAGGCTAGTCAGCATGCCTGACATTCTTATCAGAGATTTCTTCCAGAGAGCCCTCAGGGTTTGTCTTCCTGGAACCAACAAGCATACTTCCTCTAAACAGCACAGTACATCCACAGAAACACACACACACACACACACACACACACACACACACACACACACACACACACACACACACACACACACACACACACACACACACACACTTTTAAGTTCTGATTTCCATCTACTGTTAACTTTGTCATCTTACAATTAATATTGTGAATTGTATGTTTATAAATTTAAGAATGGAAATCTCAATAAATAAAAGCATGCAAAAAAAGTAGTGGGACCCTGGAACACAATATAGATCAGTTTTATATTAATACTTATTAGGTCAGGCTGCAAGAAGGACTGGTCAAATGGCTCACTCAAAAGACATCCATCTTGAAGCAAGCACAAAAACACTTATCTACCACACTGCACCAACATTTACCTAAAAATGTCCTCCTTCCACAGGCTTAACTCCTATGTTATGGTATGTTTATCCACCAGCAACAGAATCACTCTTTACAATTTCCATAAATAATCCTTAACACTGAGCAACAATGTCAAGCAACTAAGCTCTAGACTCACTGCTTGCATCAGCTATAGACAGCACATATATTTAAGACGCCCCTCTTATTTCTCCACCCCTGAAAAGCTAGTATCAAAAGGCAGCACTGAGCTCTTCTTAGCATTAAAACATAAATTGCCAGAAAAATGTACATTAATTGAAACTGTTTGTCTTTTGAGAGTCCCTTATACTGCTCACAACTAATGCCTATCCTGGTATCGTCTTTAATTTGATTTGTGTTGTTTGCTCTCCACTTAGAGGTGACCAACACATGTAAATGAAAAAAGTGCTGGCCTAGAATAAGCTCTTTGAGGTATTTCATTTAACTCTTTTTCTTTTCTAGAAACTCTTACCTTGGCACAATTCTTTGTTTTAGGTGCATATGTGCATGCTGGGCTAATTACCCTTAAAAGGCATTTTAAGTCTAGCCAATAACTGTAAGTCAGAATCGAACTCTGCACTTTGTGTCTATGAAGTGAAAACCTTAACCATTATGCCAAATCCACCACTGTTTTTAGTCTGTTTTTCACCTAGTTTACTTATGTAGTTCCCTCTTCATCTGACAGCCTGACTTCTGTGAGGAAGTGTTGGAAATATCTTGCTAAAAAGCATACCACATTCGTAGGGCCCATCAAAACAGTTACTCAGTAATAGAACTGAATAACCCTCATCTAACATGACTGCTTGCTGATGAAACCATGCTGTGACTGACCACTAGACAGCTGTGACTAACTTGTAGACAGCTGTGACTGACCAGTGGAAAGTTGCGACTGTCCTATAGAGGGGTGTGAGCTAGGTACCTCTTCACTCTGCCCTTTAGATCACCTCTCCATTAACTTAACAGGAAAATATATCAGACTGATCAGCTTGTGGTCACCAAGCAACGTTCTGGACACTCTCTTGGCTGCTTGTTTGTCACAAGGTATTTTCCCAATTATATTTCTTTTTTTCTTTCTGTCTGATCCTTAAGGTGTCAAACATAAAAAAAAATATTCCTTCCTTTATTTCCTAGCTGTATCTAATTTTGTCATCTCTCTGCATTTCATTTTGGCTTTCTAGGAAATAATTTGTTTTTTCATTGGAAAATCTGCCATAGTATTAATTATATCTGTAGTCTTTTTGACCAGAAAGAGAGAAGGGAGCTATTCATACATTACCTCACAACAAAAGTTTACAAATAAACCATGTTTCTTGTTGTAACAACAACAGTGGCAACAAAATGAGTGTCAAAACTTGCAAGTAACTAAAATCAAAGAAGTTACTCAGAAAGTTTACAGATAAACCATGTTTCTTGCTGTAACAACAACAGTGGCAACAAAATGAGTGTCAAAACTTGCAAGTAACTAAATTCAAAGTAGTTACTCAGGAAAAAAAAAAAACATTGCTTCCAGGGAAACTCAAAAACAAACACTCCAGTATGTCAATAACATCCAATTAACATCCATTAAAGAAACTAGTTAAATGCATGGAAAGGGCACATATAGCATTATGGGTAAAGGAGTTTTAGGTGGCTAATGACATCATGCTCCTACGTCTGCATTACTATGTTATTTATTTATCCTGTGTTGGCCATGTTAAGTCTGCTAGGCTAGTAGCTTCTTTTTAGGGGACACCTCAACTGGTATTTTTACTACTAGGAGAAATTTGGCCAGGTATTCCCACTACTATTTTTGACAGGTGCCATGGTATCTTTTACATTCACTTCAACTACTACTAGCTCAGTCAGTTGGGGCTGCAAAGGATGACACACTTAGGAGTGCAGCACCACCAACACCACCACCCCCCCCCCCATGCTAAACTGCATTGTCAGGAATCCATCTGTTTGGTATGGGAATAGAACCACAAGCTTTCTGCACCAAAGGAAAGTGTGCTACATGTTACACCACAGAAACAGTTGCTTGGATAGAACAAATTATAATATCATCTTTACCACTCAGAGTGTGATGTGAACACTTCTACTGCATAGCAGAACATCGTTTAGGTTCTTGTTCAGTAAGTTGTATCAACTAATTACTGAATGTGATGCTTGAGAACATAAATGTAACATCAGCTAATTTCTGAAAGATTTCATGCAAAATTATGTTCTCAGTCCATATCAAAGAAATGGAAAATTCACAAACCATAAGTGTTACAGCAAAAAAAATGCAAAAATCAAAGTTATTTAGAGAAAAATTATGTTTAATTTGGTGCTGATTTCAAAATTGAAAAATGTTATTGTGATTTTGTATTTTATTTTGAATACAGAATGTCATATTGTGTAATGCAGCAAAAGGATTTCTAAACAAACTGTTATTGCTCAGTAATCTTACCTGCTAGACTCAGCATGCAAAATTAACATCTAGTTGTCATCTGTCTACTGTTGCCCTGCAAATCATGCCTACATAATTTATTTTAGATATAGTTATGGAAATTCAGAAATTTTGTTTAAGCTTTAATTAATATTGACAAAACATGCATTATCTCTTAGTCCACAGTAGCTAAATGCTAAATATAGTTGTTAATCTTCATACCGGACGTCACAGGATGTCATATCATAAACTGCACCTTTCTCCATTTTCTTTATATTCATGTAGATATGCAAATATTCCTAACATTCATAACTAATGAAGAAAAAATTAAATAGACTCAGAGGAGAATTTTAATCAAAAAGGATAGCTGCATAGAGATTAAGGAAACCTAATGAGTGGCAAAAATCATGACTTAGACTGGAGGTACCTTATCAAAAGTACTCTCAATATGAAATCTTTATTGCATAGAGATGCAAGATCAGAATTAGGTTGATTAAAATTAGATTTTTTTGCCCTTTTTTCCATGCAAGACACATACAGAAGCATAACAAATGTTCATTTAGAGGGACACAGAAACCTTGAGAGAATGATGTGTATGGGTTATGGCTTTTGCCAAAGATGCACAAAACCTGCTATGATTGGGGACCATGATGTAAGATGCTGACGCCGTGACTGGAATCCACACGAACAGTGTTTGATTAGTGGCATGGGGTGCTGAGAGGTCAGATGTAGTAAGATAGGCTTGAATCACCAATTAAACTTATTCATCTTGAGGGAGGAGAGAAGTGGCTAGGCCTGCCACATTAGTGACACCTTCCAGTGGATGGGTTTTCACAGGTGGAAGTGGTTAGGCAGGATCTCACTGTAAAGCTGTGTGAGATATTTTGAGCTGGGGAGGCAGACATGTGGCAGCACACATGAATCTCCCTGGTCAGGCAAACATTGTGAGTCTGTAAGCCGTCTACTGATAAGGGCTTAAGAGGAATGGAGCAATGACCTTTATGAGACCATGTTCTGAACACCCTCTAACACCCAGCTCTCATATTCCACGTGAAAAAATGGACTGATAATGTCCCTCTGGATGGGAACAAATGAGCTGTAGAGCCCTTGTCCAGAATATGTCTGGCTTTCAGCACTGGACGAAAAGAATGAAGCAATAGGGTGCAGGAAGGGAATACATTGAGTATGTCCCACAGGAGACTAAAAAAAAAGTTACGATGATTGTGGTAGTCAGAGATACAGTGCTATTCAGGTTTTGATGAACTAGTTTACCTTAGAAAACCACTTAAACAGACTATTTTAATGAGTTATATCATGTGGAGAATAACTATGTGTAAACTAACTAGTAGATCTAGAACCATCTCAGCTAATTTTTTTTATATGTTTGGGTGTATTTTAACTGCCCCCTGTGCATTGCTCCACCTTATGCTTTTCAGTTCATTTACCACATCTTCCTAGGTTAAGTTTTCTTCAGTCTGTTTCCTTTTTATGGTCCCTATGTTTATTCGCAAGCCGGAACCTTTCCATACCTTTACTGAGTAAACACTGTATAGAAGTTTTCATTCAATACTTATGTTTTTTTTATTTGTTTATTCTTCTTTTCCCTACCTATCCAAAGAAAATTTTGGGTCAGCTTCTTTCCCCTTTTCCAGAAAGATGCTTTCATTTATGCCTTTGCCTCTTTTATTATCAAAGTGGTTTTCTTCCTTGATTCCACACAGCTTTCTATTGTATTTATTGGTACTTTGACTTCCTTGTTGACTCTTTTCAGCGTTATTTTTTTCTGTTTTTTTTTTTTTGCTACTTAACTGTTAGATGTTTTCATATATATCCTGAGGCCACTAAGCTTTATGACCTATCACACCTTGCTAGTACCCTCCCTCAAGATACACATTCTTTTTCCATGAGGGCCATAACAGTCAAGTCAAAGAAAGTTTAATTTGGGCCTGTAGCCCTCAAATTCATGTATCTGTGCTTCAGAATCTGAACCACAGCCACTACACAGTGGCAGCACAGAACCTTGCTCATAAGGATCACTTTTTCTGAATTTCTTTGGAGGATATCCTTTCTCTATCTTGATATTTTCAGAATATAGATGATCATAGGGACTGTGTTGCCAGTAATGGGGCTTCAACTATAAGGGAAAACACACTGTATTCTACTCTATAGTTTTTTTTTAACTCTGTGGTCATTGGGCTTTGCCGGTGCTCTGTGACTGAAATATAATCCTTTTGTATCTGACATACATTTGTAATCACAAAAAAAACACTATTACAAAAAACTGAAAACATAAAAAATCATTTAAAAAGTGTTTTACAGGGTTTGTCTCACTGCACCCCAGATCTTGGGAGCAGTACCCCTCAAGCCCTTGTAATTTATATATGACAACTTTGCCTTTAAGAAAAGGAGAAATCCCTGAAATACCACAATGTTGATATTTAAATACAAAACACAGGACATGCATGTTAGTAACTGTACATTACAGTGCAGATCATTATTGTATTTTATTTAAGCCTGGTACCCCTTAAGCAGTGATATGTACACAATTTCCTTGATTTTATTTCATACAGCTATTGTGGACTTGTAGTGATTTTTATGAAACATTGCCAACAAAAATGTATACTAGTGCAATATTTTTCAGAAAGCATCCATCTTATATTTTCCTATTTGGGATAAACTCTTTGTTGCAGAATTTTCATACTGATACTTGTACACATTATGCTAAACTCATTCAAAAACAAGTTAGCTAGAAAAACAAGACATTCATTTGCAAAGGTTTTCTAGAAAATTAGGAATTATCTGCTCTTTTTCTTGTTTTTCCCCAATCTACTTGACAAAAAATCTGTAGCTAAAATCAAACATCTGTAGTCAAAGAAGCAGCACATGAGGTCCTTGTCTCATAAAACTAAAATAAATGTAGAACTATGGAGCCTGCATTGGGTGATGCACTGGGGTAATTCCATCATTGGAAAATGTCTATTCTGGATTGTCCCAAACAAGTTACTCTCAGCTACCAGCTCTTAAATAATGTGAGATTCTGGAGTGATCGGCACCATTTTCAGTTTTTACATGAAAACTCTATGATTTACCCATCTGTAACACATCTATCTGACTTATAGGAGTCTAAGAAATCAGTGGCTATGAGGACCCTCCCAGATGATAAAGTAGACTTTTGTGCAGCCTGATGAAAAGGGTGCATTCTTCTCCTACCTTAGATACTAAAAGTATTAATTACCAAACTCAGCAGGTGCAGTACCAAGGTGAGACAGAGAAACACTGTCTGCCAGTTTGGGATGGAGGATTAAAGCTGTGAGCTTATAAGAAACATTATACCGTAGTCCCTGCTTTCATTATCGTCATCATCACCATTGTCAACTCCCTTTTTCACATTTTCTATATGGGGTCAGGGTGTCACATCAAGCATTGCCATTTCTGTCAGTTCAGTGCAACTCCACTACCTTCATCAGTGGCCATACTTGACTGTCATTGGTATTCTCTCGCACAGTCCATCCATACCTTTACTAGACACCCTCACTTTAATTTACCTTATTCGTGTCTCTCACAAATCTTCTTCACCAGATTGCGTTCTGCTTTCCTGCATATGTGCCTAAACCACCACAATCTGTTCTCTGTGACCTTGTCTGCAATTGGAGCTACTTGGGCTTTTGTTTTGATATCGCATTTCATCATCTGTCCTACAGTGTACAGCTTACCATTTGTCTCACGGAGTGGGATCATAGCCAAATGAGGCCCTGAGCACAGTAATGGAGCAGGCCCACCCAGGCAGCCGTTCCAGTGTCCCATTACATGGCTGTCTCTCCCCAGTGCCATAAGCACTGCTCAAACTTTTAGGTGCATGTACTATTTTCTTCTTTACTTTTACAATGATGACAGATATCAGGATAATTTAAAACTTTTATTTCAAATTTTACAGCACAGACACTGATGGCAAATTACTAAACAAAACAAAATAGCCTCACATAGGAAACAGACAGTATGAGCGACAGTAAACTTCTCTGCCTTTGAAAACTCACATTTATTGAAAATGCACTGAAATTCAGTAACTGAAAATGCATCTGTCCAGTGGCAGATTAGGTGTACTGTGGCCCCATGCTGTTTTCAAACCATTAGACACCTGCATACATTTTTAGGACCATACATAAATGCATGTTTTCTTTTTCACATCTCTGCATTCAATTATATTCCTTGTTTAATACAGCCAGCATTTGTTTTGAATTTGTAGCTGTGAACATTTTTTATAGTAAGCAGTGTAACAAAATGTTGTTGTTGTTTTTCTTGCAGCTTTTCCCGGTTAAGGGTCACCACAGCGGAACTCTGGTCCGCTAATGATTGGCAGTTGATTTTTATGGTGTTGAGGTGCCAGCCTGACTCTCAGCCTTCAACGAAGGCATACCCATTCACACATGTCTTTTGAACGCCACTCGACTACGGGGAGGACATGCAGACTCCACACAGAAGGCACTCCAGCCAAGAATTGAACGGGAAAACCTTTTGCTGTGTGGTGACAACGCTACCGCTGCACCACCGTGGCTAGAACCAATAATGACAAAAGTATCCATTTCATAATGTTTCAGTCATAACTCAAAATGCTGTCATTATAATCCACCAATATTAGTCAATATGTACAATCTCTGCAGAAGTAAAAGTCATCTGAATAATCCTGCATTAAAGAGATCTATTATTAATGCAGGGGTTGCTGCTGGCAAACGGCTTTGCATTTCAGTGCTTCTTCTACAAATGTAGTGCATGTTGCTCTTGAAGAATAAATTGCCTATGTTACATTTAAAAAAAGTGGTGCACTGGGAATATTACTATGACATTTTCTGGACTAGGTCATCTTTGTAATAGGGAATGGCTGGTAAACCATGACAACAGGTTCACAGTTACTAGGCATGTGGTCTTGGAGGCCATTAAGGAGGCTAGTCTAAATTCCCAACTGCTCCATAGCACCATCTGGTTAAGTGACTTCACAGAGTAGGTAAATGAAGGTAGAAAGATTCAAACTCTGCACCCTTGCCATAGGAAGCAGCACATTAATGAGTTGGAGCTTTAGTCTCCTTGTCTACCTGCCACAGTAACAGTTTTTAACTAAATACTGAAATCCTTACAATCCAATGTTGTAGAGAAGTCTGTCACAGTAATCTGCAGCAAAACTACATAATGGGTAGTTCTGATCACAACTCCAAATAATGCAGGCTCCGTGACCTGACAAACATCAACCCCATAATCCAGGCCTATTAATGAACTTATCATTCTTTAGTGCAATGAATAAAGCAAAATAATTAAAAGACAATATAAATGCTCTACCAGCTTCTGTTTAACAAAATACAGTTCATATAAAGTTCAGAAATATTACTACATACAGCATATTATTTTTTTGGGGGGTTTACAGGCTTGCATTACACCTATATATCATTTCTGACTCCCCTATCTGACATCACTCATTACAGGTTTGACCTACTTGAATGGGTAATAACATTGTATTGTTGCAGCATACACTTCCAGTGTCAACAGAGCTGATAGTGGACAAATGGGTCCCACGCAGGGTACTGAATCGGGTCCTACCAGCCATGCCAATATCCCATTACTTTGCTGTCTCTGCCTACTTGTCTTGGACATTGTTCAAACCAGTTAGTGTACATAGCATTTTTTTTTTTACTTTTACAATCACAACAAGGATTTGTAGTTCATTTATAATTTTTTTTTTTGCAACTTTTACAAAACTAAACACATATTTATTTTCTAAATAAAGTAAAACACTCTCACAATAAAAAAACAGAGCATGAACAACAGTAAACTTCTTTTTCCTTGAAACTCACATTTAGTGAAAATGCATCTGACAACCCTTTAAGTGCAAGAAAAGTACTGTGATTCATACTTCAATAGTGTTTAGTGAAATACTAATTAGTGTCTATGCGAAAGGTGCAGGAATTCAAAATACAGATGCCTAATGCATTTGCTAACAGCCTGAGACAGCCCACTAGACTCAAGTGTCCCTTTTCAGGAGCAGCCCAGGAATACTGTCTGGTGAAGTAACTTGGCACAGGCACATCGAACACAAATGAAGGCTCTGGGATGCAAACCATGTACTACAGAAGGCAAGTCTGTAACAGGTCATAGCCTTACTCATCTTCACAAATTGCTAGACAAACTGTTGTAACCAAAACATAGCCAGCTTTAGGTACCAGAGAATCCTACGGTCGCTGGGGGCCCCCTGTTCTTGGGTTGCACCCAACCACAGCAAGTTTCTTTTCTTGATATTTTGTAACATGTCTATCCAACCAACAAAAACCAGCACAGCAATCCTATATCCTTAATAAACGAAGGGGGCGGTAATAACTCCTATTTAATTCTCCTTTAAAACTGAAAGATATCTCTGGTTACAGTAACAATCTTTTATCAAGTAACAGGCTTCACAATCCCATTAGATACTACATCACTAAATCAGGGACAGTGACATGTATGTATTAATCCACAATCAGGTAAATAAAAATGACGTACCCCTGCTGTTGTTTGGTAATGCTCAACAACAGTCACTGGTCTGGTGTGGCAGTATCAGTGTTGCACAATGTATTGCTATTTGTTGAAATATGTACAAAACTAGCATTGTTATGGCATGTTTGTGTGTGTGTGTGTGTGTGTGTGTGTGTGTGTGTGTGTGTGTGTGTGTGTGTGTGTGTGTGTGTGTGTGTGTGTGTGTGTGTGTGTGTGTGTGTGTGTGTGTGTGTGTGTGTGTGTGTGTGTGTGTGTGTGTGTGTGTGTGTGTGTGTGTGTGTGTGTGTAATAGATATGTAAAAAATATCACAGATTTTTATCTGTGCACACACTCAATAATGCCAAAAGACATACATTATTCTTATGAGTATCAATAAAAAATGCAGCTAACAACTAATTACATTTCAAAAGCAAGGCATAAAATATATCATAGATCATTCAGACACTTTGAGTCTAGTGGGGCCCCACTCCCCAGACTGTATAAACAGATACAGAAAGGCTCCCTTAATCATCCTTGACTGTGTGAGGTCCCACTAAAACTGTTGCTGATTGGAGAAAAATTAGGAGAAAAAAATAATTTTCTGATTACACACTTTAACCTGAACAGGGCTGAAATATAGCCCTGTTAGGACAAAGCTGATAATAGCATCTGCTCTCAGCTGCACATATTCTAAAACCAGCCCTACTGAGATGTGTGTTTATACAGAAGTTTGTTGTACGTTATATGTGTATGTGTGGGTGGGGGGGGGGGTTGTGTGATTATTACATTTTTAATTTTAATCCCAGTCTAACCTTAGAGGTGTGCACAGAAGGTCATTATAGCTTGTGTTTGGGCTGGGGACAGTGTGGCCATTGTTTCTTTTATTTTTCTCAAAAACCTCAAAGGTAGGGGCAGTGCACTGTATAGCAGCAAAAAGTAGAATACATTACTGTAATCATTATTTGTTTTCACTTTCCTTACAATCACACATCAGGCACATATACAAGTGGCTGCCTTTGGGGGTTATGGGTGAGGAGTGAGTAGTGAGGAAGCATGCTATGTCTATGTATGTCAGCAGTCACTTGAAATACATGATTGTGGCAATTTGAGCTGTTGCTTTTATCTTAGTCTAGCACGGGAGGGAAGCATAGGCAGTGACTGTCTTTCTTGGCGGCGGGGGTCAATTAGGCAGGCAATATTTTCAGACAAGACCTGAGGCTGTGTACCCTCACAACAATTGTCTCATTAGTTTATTGTGAGGTACTATTTTGTTAACTTTGAACTTTAAACCTTGGGCACTACTTAGGTCTTCCTTGGAAAAAATAAAACATAAGACTGAAATTCTTTTCTTACTCGTAATTTTTGTTTAGGCCAGCAATGGATGAAAAGGTTGGGAAACCGCTGTAAAAGGTATCCCAGAGCACCTACTAACTCTATGGTGTCTGGGGGCACTGGCTTAATTGAGGTATTTCCTAAATGGTTATTACTGTGCTGTCTTAGTCAGGAAAGGTGTGTTGAAAGGATGCAAAGAAAACTTAAACTGAACAACAGCACCACTGAATTTCACCATCATCAGATGAAAAGGCTACGTAAAAAGAAAATAACACTTTAAAATACACATCAGCGCATACAGAAAGTTATGGCTTCTTGAAAAAGCTGAAGAGTAAGGCAAAATGTGAGAAAATGAAAAAAAAATAATGTGCATAGTATGGGGAGCCAAAGATGAAGGAAACAGAAGGGAAGACTGGATGGTATGTATGGGGAGGGGCTGTAACAGTAGGCCATGCCTAGGTCACCATTTCACCTAAGTCCTGCCATGTACATAGAGTTGTTGCAATGTATCACTGTTGCAACTAAATGCCAGTAACTGTGAATGCCCCTTTGTGAGATGGTCCAACATAGTGTGGTACAGAGGCCTGTTATAATGTGACAGCATTGTAGCTACAGGTCAGTCTTTGTGTACTAATCATAAAAGTTTGCAGTATGAAATAAAAGGCTTCTTAGGAGGAGTGGCAGTGTCAGCGTAATACTTAGACTGAAAGTGTCTAGGGGGCCCCAACTTGATATTTGCTGGGGGCCCCAAAATGCTAACATTAGCTCTGAGCCTAAACACCCTGCATTTCTTAGTGAAGAAACTGCTTGAAACCACCACGATATAATCCAAGTAACATTTATTATAAAAGTAGAACAGAAGGAAGCCAGCACACAAACAAGTTGTGCTTCATCACAATCAATCAAATCCAAAATTCCATTTTTTTTTTTTTATAACCCTTCCATGTCATGGTTAATAATCACATTTATTATGATCAATTAACTAACTAACTATTCGTATAATAAATAAAAAAAACTAAGTAGAATAAAGTAATAATACTGCTTTACAACTACCTAGCATTATATTTAAGACCAACATAAAAAACTGTTAGATGTTTCATTTAAAATACAACATTAAATCTTCTCACTTCAATACATATCACATTGATTAATGAAATACATAAAAAATACATAATACATAATCATCATCAATTCAATAAATCAATTCAATATATTTAAGAAGCCA
The DNA here is from genome assembly GCF_019279795.1 of Protopterus annectens. Lineage (NCBI taxonomy): Eukaryota > Metazoa > Chordata > Ceratodontiformes > Protopteridae > Protopterus > Protopterus annectens. The sequence continues at coordinate 964,007,905 of NC_056727.1, read as the reverse complement.
CAATCATAGAAAGAGTCAAAAGATACGGTTTCCACTAGATTTCTATTAAACAAACCTAGCCCGTTTCTAAAAAACATATTTCCATCATATATTATATTTATTCCACAATATAATATTTCCAGAACAATTAAAAATCAGAATTTTGAAAGAAGCCTTAAATCATCAGGAAAGGCTACATCATCTTAAAATTGCTATTAACTTCTTTGCAACTACTCAATTGCATATTATGTTGCATAAAACAGTCAAGTATATTTGTATTGATTAGCAAACCGGAAGGCGTGGCGCAGGAAGGAGCATATAGCAAGTAGCAGTTAGCCAGGCAATGCACTTAATGGCATGCGAGGATAGTATAGAACCAAAGCGGTCATGAAATCTATGTATATATTTAGGTATTAGAAATTTCTAGGTTCAAAACTAAAGTGTTCAAATTTATAACCTTATATAATATAATCAATAACAAATAATATAATCAAAATATAAATAAAAAAAATGCAAATTAAAACAAATTTAACAAATGAAAAAAATATAAAAAAGCTATATAAAAATATATAAAGTAAAACATAAAAATAAAACATATATATAATCAGTTGTACTTAATTATAATAAGCAATAAATTTAAAGAATATATATGAATCTATAATTAAAAGATTTAAATATTATTAGATAAAAAGATTTAAATCACAACTCACGAGTTAAAAAATAATTAATGAAAACATTAAGGCTCTATTAATATATATAAAAAAATTAAAAAAAAATAATAAAAATTATAATAATATATAAATACTAAAATAAATATAAATAATTAAAATAATAATATAATTAATAAATATATAAAATAATATAATTAAATGTAGAATATAATATATAAAATATACATCAAATATATATAGATCTTTTTTAATATTAACTAGGACCTATTAACTAATTCACTAAAGATCTTTTTATTCTAGATCTTGATTGTAGAAAATGACCTACATTAAGTCTCGATCTAAGACCTCCCCCAAAGATATCCTCTAGATCAGGGCCTCTGTTTTCCACCTGCCTTCCTAGTGTTGAACCACCACACCTGTAACACCTATTACTGTTGACCTTGTAAGCTAAAACACTAAGCTAAAGCATATGTGTTATTACAATGATCTAATATATATGTATATTCACTCGATGATTTCTCTTACTCTTAATTATATGTGACCCCAGATAGTAGGCATCACTGAGGTTAGGGTGGCAAGATATATCATTATTCTAGTATTATAATCTGCATACTGCTACCATTTATTAGCTGTAGTTAAACCCACTATAATAGGTGTATGTAGTTGGGAAGGTGCTGGTTGCAATAAATGACATTGCTTGCATGTACTGTTTTTAGGTGCATAAAGTTAAATGTATTAGTTAGTTTTATCCTGATTAATCTTCATATAGTCTTGTTTCTATTATATGTATTCAAAGGTTGATTTATTTATTCTCTTTTATATTAATAGACAATGATATATATTAATCTGTTATGAAATTTATTATAGCCTGTGTATTATATTGTATAGCTGTGTATTATTAAAATTCTGGAATTAGGATATTACATTAAATTATATAATTATACTATTATTAATTGAAGTTGTTTGTATTGTATATAGTCTGAAAGGATAATGTTTTCTTCTCACTATTTTTTTAATTTTATAGGGATACACCTCTCCACAAATCATTTTATTAATTTCATTAGACTTCAAGAATCACACTACAAATTCTATCAATCACTCAGGATTCCCCCATTTAATTTTTAAAATATATCATGGATGTAGTTAAATTATGTATAGATCCCATTAATGGGCTATCATTGTGGAGGAACATTATATAGGGTAGATAGATAGTAATAGTCTATTATTATGTCTAAATAAATTATAATATACGAAAAAATAATCAAAAAAAAACATAATGATAAACTTCATAAAAACTAGAGTGAAAAAGCAGGATATAATAAATAACCATCATGCATCCATATAAAAAATTATTCCTAATAAATGTATGTCCATCTAATATATATAATGAACCCAAAATCATCCTAAAACCTTTTCTTTTTAATTATGAAGCCAAGTTTGTTACTCCAATATTTTTATGTTTCCCCATGGCAAATTAATACCATATCATTTGCTATGGCATTTTAGTGCATAAAATATATTGTGTCAGGGGAATATTGTTCAATGTGTCATCCATTAACCAACATGTTGAAATATGAAACTCATTATTCAACAATAAAATTCACTTGGTGATAACTTCATGGGGAAGTTTGCATTATATACTTCACCATTCTGGTATACAACCATAAGTTCTATCATACTATTCAATACTATTTCAATTTCTAGTACATAATATATTCAGATCTATATAAAGGCAAAAGTGATTTAGGAGGATGTGCTTATCATGTAAAGTAGCTTATTTAGATCATTAAGTGGTGCATTGTACATGCATTGTAATGCGGACAGTGGATAAACCAGTCACTGGTGGGTAAGGTCCTTTAGGTTTCTGCATTTCTTACCTGTAATCATGCAAATAACAAGCTAAATTAAAATGTATTTATAGATAAAATATTAACATTAAACTCAGACTTTATGCTATCCAGTTTATTTGTAGCTAAATAATAAGCACACTAAAAGAAAACAAGAAGCCAAGGATTATACCCAAAGAACATTGCTCATATGATGATGCTTCTATTTACTATAACCAGTTTCCCTCCTTTATGCCATAAGTTCTCTGGTTCATAGTTAGTTCCTAGGCTTGCAGTACAGGGGACCATTAAGGAACCTAGCCCAAGTTTACAGTTGCCATAAACTACGGTCTGGTTACGTGACTTGCTCAAGAACAGGGCATAAATATAAGGCAAAACCAAAGATGTTCTGCAAAACTGGAGACAGATAAGAGCAGACTACTCTAAATCACTTGAAAAGTTAACAGAATAATATATTTTGCATCAACATATATTTATTTTTTTTATCTGCCCCTTGTTAACCAGGTTAGTCCCACTAAGCTAAAGGCCACTTTTCAGGGGAGACCCAAGCTAGTTTTTATACTGCTAGGAGAAATCTGGACAGAACATGAGGGAACTTCCTCTACTCTGTTCAAAAGGTGTTGTGAGATCTTTTATATCCAGTGTGACACACTTAGGAGTGCAGCACCCTCTTATGCTGCACTGCATTGTAAACAATCAATCTACCTGGTGTGAAAATAGAACCCAAAGCCTTCTGCACCAAAGCTAACTGTGATACCAGTTGCACCATTGACACTATGAATGACAAAACTATGAAATTCTATGACTGACATTGCCAGTCAGTAATCCTCAGTGCATACCTCTCACCAGCCCCTGATTTTCGGGGATATCTCTGATTTTGTCTCAGATTTTAGCTATGTCCCTCTTACTCCATTCTAAAACTGGTGACTTTTGGATAAAAAGTGGCAAATTTACACTTATTAAATAATGACAATAATTAGAGTTATAGACTTCTTTTACTTCAAAACATTTATTTTAATTCATTTACTCTTACTCTGCCAATGTCTCATGTTAATAGTACTAATATTTTAAAAGTGTCCCTGATTGTCAATGATTATTTCTAGATTTGTCCATAATTCTGTTGAAATTTGTCTCTGACCAGTTCAGAGCTATGCCTCAGTCATTTACCAAAAAAAAAAAATTAAAAGCACGCCTGGCAGTTGGTGTGGATGATTAAGCCTCTTGCCTCCCAATACAATGTTCAGGGATTAAGGCACTTGCCTCCCAACATACACACACACACACACACACACACACACACACACACACACACACACACACACACACACACACACACACACACACACACAGTATTCTGCTGATCAATCTGCGCTCTCACTTTGCCATTTCCATTTGTTACACTTGTTAGTTAAATCTCCTCAGCTGCACTCTGTATATGTTACTGCCAAATCATCCCAAGATGCTTTACTCAAATCTCCTGTGCATGAGGACAGAGTCTGCCCTCCTATTTTCTTTGGTTTCTGGGACTTATTTTTGGGTTGCCACCTTTTAAGCAGGTCAAAGTAGGCTATGGGGGTGTGGCTAATATGACAGTGGCCACTACCTCTACCATGACATCACCACAGGAGTGATGAAGGAAATGCAGTTATGGGTACAATAGTGTGACATTATTATAGCATAATGAAATCTTACAAACCACTTAACTTATGAAGCTTTAACAGTAATAGTGAATCATTACTGCAGAAGCACACACATTACTCAGTTGTAACAGTTAAGTAAACTTTACAGAAAGAAATACACTACTCATATTAAAATAGTGTTACCACCTGTCCCACTTTGAGAGGGACAGTCCCTCTTTGGGCAGTTGTGTCCTGACAAAAAATATTAAAAAGGGCAAATGTCCTGAGATTGTAGGACATAATTATGTCCCATATTTTATGTAATAGTTGCGTAAAATAGTTATTTCTGTATCTAAAATACCTAAATGTTACAAGAAACATAATAAGCAACTAAACTGCTACAAGAATAAGCTTTTATTTAGGAAAAAAAGTTAAGTTCTATCCTTTGTACTGACCGTGGGTATGTGTTGGCCTGTAAAATCTGATGTGTGTCCCAAAAATGTCCCACTTTGGCCATTTGAAAAGGTGGCAACCCTATATTAAAAAGACAGTTATGTTTATTTAAAAAGCAAAAAACCCTTAAATTCTATATATTATACTAACCGCAACTATTCTGAAACAAGAGAACTAAAAAATCGACATACTACATACAAGCACAATATCTTGAAAAACAAGCAGAATGACATCCATTAATAAAACACCAATGTATTATGTTTACTACTGAACATGCCCTCCACCCCTCCAAAAAATAGTTATACATATATTTTCACTTTAGTACTTCTCGCAAGTCATCACTAAAAAGCCACTCTAAAATTAATTAGAATGCACAGCAGACCCCATAGATCCCATTTACCTCTGAACACAGCAATTCATAAGAAAAATTCAAATAAACTTATAGCATTAAATTACCAAACACAGTGATGCAATAAAAAACAGGCCCAAAAGCAGCATGGCCATATTTGGATTATAATCAAAGCAGTACATTTTAAACTTATTGACAGCATGAAAAATAAAATACAGACACTTCAGCTTATAAAAACAAACTATCTTGAAACAGCCATGACAACATGTACTCAGTAGAATACCAAATGCACTACATTTACCTATGAACGTCCCCTGGAAAAAATAAAAAGTTATACACACATAAACATTTTTACTTTTAAAAGTAGCTCTTGCAAGTCAGCACTAAACAACCACTATAAAAATACCCAAAGAAGTACATCTTAACTTCTTGCAGACAGCATTAAAAATAAATTACACACATTTCCACCCCAAAAGCACAAACTATCTCAAAACATTTCCATCTGTAATAGCAAAGTACCGTGAAACAGCCATAAATAACAACATAAATATATCAGTTACAATACATTTATCATGAAGATTGCCCCAACCAGAAATAAACTTCTATATACATATTTTAACCTTTAAAAACTACTGCTTCCAAATCATCCCAAAACAACCACATATGTATAAACATACGCATATGCAAACATACATATATACTTTTATACCTTTAAAAACTACTACTTGCAAATCTCAAAATAACCATATATAAATATTGTACAATGCACCCTATTTACATCTGCACATTAAAACGTTAAAAACTGAAACTGAAATAAGACACAATATTCACTTTTTAAAAAGCTAGAGCCATAAAAAACTATTTGTACTTACTTGCCACTATAATAACAGTTTGGCTAGCTGGCTGCCTTCCTTGCTGCAGTGGCTGACTGGCTGGCTTTCCTGCTGGAGTGGCTAGCTGGCTGGGTTGCTAGCTTCTCTGCTGGAGTGGCTAGCTGGCTAGGTTCTCTGCTGGAGTGGCTAGCTGGTTTACTGTCTCTTGTGGCTGGAGTGGCTAGCTGGCTTGTTGGCTGGCTTCCCTACTGGATTGGCTAGCTGGGTATGCTGGCTCTGGCTGCTGGAGTGGCTGGCTGGCTCTGGCTGCTGGAATAAGTGGTTGGCTGGTTGGCAGGCTGACTCTAGCTCTGGCTGCTGCAGTGAGTGAATGACTGAGAGGCTGACTGTCTGATTGACTCTGGCTGCTGGAGTGACTAGCTAGCTGTCTGTCTCTGACTGCTGGAATGAGTGGCTGGCTGGCTGGATGGCTCTGGCCATGGCTACTGGAGTGAGTGAGTGAGTGAGTGAGTGAGTGAGTGAGTGAGTGAGTGAGTGAGTGAGTGAGTGAGTGAGTGAGTGAGTGAGTGAGTGGTTGTTGGTTGGCTGACTGGCTGGCTGGCTTAACTGCTGGAGTGGATGGCTGGTTGGTTATCTGGCTGGCTAGCTTCCCTGCTGGAGTGGCTATATAGCTGGCTGGTTTTTGCTGCTGGAGTGACTAGCTGGCTGGCTGGCTGGCTGGCTGGCTTTCCTGCTGGAGTGGCTAGTTCGCTGGCTGGCTCTGACTACTGGCTCTGGCTGCTGGAGTGAGTGGCTGGATGACTGGCTATGGCTCTGGCTGCTGGAATGAGTGAGTGAGTGAGTGAGTGAGTGAGTGAGTGAGTGAGTGAGTGAGTGAGTGAGTGAGTGAGTGAGTGAGTGAGTGAGTGGCTACCTCTGGCTGCTGGCTGTAACTCTGGCTGCTGGAGTGAGTGAGTGAGTGAGTGAGTGAGTGAGTGAGTGAGTGAGTGAGTGAGTGAGTGAGTGAGTGAGTGAGTGAGTGAGTGAGTGAGTGAGTGAGTGAGTGAGTGGGTGGGTGAGTGAGTGAATGGCTGGCTGGCTCTGGCTGCTGGAGTGAGTGGCTGACTCTGGCTCTGCCTTTGGCTGCTAGAGTGTATGGCTGGCTCTAGCTATTACAAAAAAGAGACAAATCCGAGTCCTCCTCATCACTCGACAGCAGCAATCATTGTGGGCTTTTCCTGCCCCAGTCTCTGCCCCTTCACAAATTACAGGCAATTGCTGCATGATTTACAACACTTGGACCTAACAGAGAATAGCTTTGCCTGCAGGTCCGGGTTGGTGACATAACTTGAATTGCCATGGAAAAGAAGGAAGTGTTTGCAGCTTTTTCACTGAGATTTGGTGATATCAAAACGTGGGATTTTTAAAGTCCCACTGCTTTACACAGCAGGCAACAGGATGAGATAGCTCAACCTGCTGATAATGGGACTGGTGGAAACTGTAGCTTATTTACATCATTATCCTGATGGTTTCTGGGATTCTTAAAGAAACAGAGCTTCTAAAGCTAAGGAACTGACACGGCAATATTTTTTATTTTTAAAGCTACAGAACTGATATGAAGATGTTAGATATTTTATTTTTTTATTTTTTATTTTTAATTTTATAAAGTGAAAGCCAAGTGCCCAGGCCAGCTCTGGGTCCTAGAAAGCTGCTGTCTCCAACATCGCAAACTTCCTGAACTGCACTGCCTTCACTGCTCTGATTTCTGTATCTGGACCACTATTTTGTGCACTATACTTTTTTAGCTTCTTTGGCATTCTTCTGTCATATAATACCCCTGATACTCTGTGCTAGTTTATTATTTATTTATTTTATTTAACATTTGTTTACCGGGAAAGTTCAATTGAGACAGAGCCCATTTTCAGTGGTGGCCAGGGGAGAAATGCTACAGATGCATATATTTGGAATGTGGGAGGAAATCGAAGCACCCAGAGGAAACTCATGCAAACACAGGGAGGACATGCAAGCTCCACACAGAAGGCACCCCAGCTAAGAATCCATCTGGAGAACCTCTTGCTGTGAGGCAACAACACTAACAGTTCCAACTCTCCACCTCCCAGTTGGCTGCATACCTTCTGATTCTAGCTTTGACCTCCTCATTCAGACTTCCCTTCTCCACAACCACTCCTCCCAAATACTAACATTGGCTAAAATTTTGGTGTCATTCAAAGGGGATCCAGTGTCTGTCAGCCTGGGATGACATGCTCGACAAGCCACGTTGCTTCGCTAGGGACGGCTTGCACCTGTCACCACTGAGCTTTCGGATATTGGCAAAGGCTCTTGCCACCCCCATAGTGCCTTTTTTAGGCAAGGCTCAAAAGTCAAACCCACCCCCATAGACAGCACAAGGAACAAGAAACTAAGGGTAATGCTGCTAAATGCCAGAAGTTTTAACCTCAAGATGCATGCACTCGAAGCTCTCCTCAGTATGGAGAACATCGATATCTGTGCAGTGACAGAAACCTGGTTCAAGGCTCCAGAGAGCACCCCAGCACTACCAGGCTATACCTCATATCATGCTTTTCGGCCCCAAAACCCGGGCCGAACCACAAAAGGAGGGGGAGTTTCCATATTTATGAAGGATATCCACACCTCCAGGTTAGTAGCATTGCACGAAGTATCGGAGACCATCCATGTGCAACTAACAGTGGGCAAGACTGCTTTTCAGTTTATAGCATCCTACAGACCACCCTCTCAAAGTCAGGAATCCCACTCGGCTTTCCTGAAAACATTGGAGAACATGAAGATCTCTCCGAACACCATTATATTGGGTGACTTCAACTACCCAAACATTGACTGGGAGCACTACTCAAGCCTCAGCACCTTAGCCCAAAGGTTCCTGGAAATTATAAACTCAAATGCTATGGAACAACTTGTTACCACTCCCACAAGAGAGGAAAACATACTAGACCTGATCATTACCAACATGGGGACTCTATGCTCCACACCAGAAGTATATCCATCATTGGTAAGATCAGACCATAAATTCATTTCACTGGATGTCCACATCCCGACCCCACCTCCAGCCCAGAAAACCACAGTGAAAAACTTCTCAAAAGCGAACTTCTCACTTCTCAAAACCGAAGTGGAATCCTTCAAGGCCCCAGGGCCAGTGGAAACTACGGCCCAAACTGCAGAATCCTATATAAATGCATTCTACGGACATCTCCAGGAATGCATGGATCATGCTATCCCAAACAAAACCAAGACCCAATCATCCAAAGGCAGGCGTCCAGTCTGGTGGACCCCTGCCATAAATAAACTGTACAACAGAAGGAGGAAGCTACTACATGATAGAACAAAATCCCTAATATAGTATATACTTTTCCGAGGTACAGGCAAACGTGGGAGGACTATGCGTCACCAAGTTCACAGACGACTGCAAACTGGGCGCCATAATCAACTCTCCAGCTGACACAAACATCCTTCAAAAAGGTCTCACAGAGACAGATAACTGGTGCCAGCGCCATGGTTTAAAGCTAAATGCCAAAAAATGTTTAGTCATACCCTTTGGCAAAAACAATGTGCCCACAAATTACCACATAGGCGGAAAGCCATTAAGTACAGAGAAAGTTATTAGGGACCTGGGGACCCAAGTTGATAGCAATCTCTCCTTTGAAAACCACATTGCCAAAGTGGTTAGAAAGACCTTCTACATAACCCACCTCATCACGAAGGGTTTCACATCTAGATCAAGAGAGGTAATCGTGCCCCTTTATTCATCCCTCATCAGGCCCATCATAGAATACAATGCCCCTTTTGGGATGTATCTTACCCGACACCTGCAGCAATTAGAAAGACCCCAAAAGTATCTTACCAAGTGGATCAAGGGACTCAAACAGATGCCATATGCTGCTCGGTTAAAAAAACTCCAGCTCTACTCAGTTGCATAATTCGAGGCGATCTATGCCTGACATACAAAGCTATGTCAAATCCAGAATTAATGGACATGCTCCACCTCAGTAAATCTAAATCCCTTAGAGCCACATGCTCGAGGGACTTGAACCTCAGCACAGAAATAAATAGAACTTGCTGGAGGGACAGGTTCATAACCCAGAGGTTCCCTTCGCTCTGGAATAGAATTCCAGTTCATGTGAGGCAGAGCACCTCACTGAATCTCTTCAAGAAGAATCTCGATAAGTGGATGGGGGATCGTAGGTTTGTCCCAGGGATTACTCCCGTGTCACTATTAGACACAGGCACAGTAAACTAAAACCTTAAAAAAGGGCACAGTATACTCAAATCAAGGGGTGGCGTAAGCCATACAGAATCGGGCTAGGCTTATAATTGCCCCAGGGCAGATAGCCTAGTATGAACCTATGAACCTATGAATCTATAACCATGCTGAAACTAAACATTCACAACACAACTGCAGTCACAGGTCCCCCCCACCCCCCACCCCCCCAGGTAACAATGCTAAAACCCTGGAAGATACTCTGTGCTGGGCCTCCTCAAAAATTCCTTGTGAAATCATATTACTGGGTGATGTTAATGTAGATTGACAACCACACAATCTAAAAATCCAACCAATAATATACATCTGTACAAGTTCATCCAACTTATACATATGGCAGCTATATTTAAAAAATGCACAGTTAGACAATCGACCCTCAGATGGATACTAGCAGCCAGTTCATCCAACTTATACATGCGGCAGCTAGATTTAACAAAGGCACAGTTAGACAATCGACTTCCATATGGATACTAACATCCTCTCCAAATAAGATATCATCCTATGGAATTCTGTCAGACAGCCTAAGTGATCACTTTACAACCTACACCACAAAGTACCAAAGCAACAGCCCCAAACCACATCACTACAACCTAGTAAGAAGCCTTACTACTTTTTAGGAAGACACTTTTACTAATACACTACATTTCCTCAGCTGGGAGTCACTAATGACTCTCCCCATACAGAGCTATTTAACATTCAAGCAATGCAACCAGCACATTTGACGGACTGTAGTCTGTTGAAAGTTTTTGTTCATAGTCCAAAAAAAAGTAATGTCAGTGGAGATGTAGTGTAGATCTCCCGACTGTGAATATATTTCTTGAGACAAAATGTCAAGTTGTTAATAGTGCTTAGGCTAGTCCCTCTCATAGTCACTGTGTTATACAGATCCATGGGCCTCTGGCCCCAGCAATATCATGCGGGCATTAACTCTGAGCAACTTACATTTTAACATCTTAAGGTAGGTACTGAAAATTACAAACATGAATGCAGTTTCTAATTTGTTTTTAAGGGTTATTTGTGTTGGTAGCCCTGCTGTCCTACTTCTGTTCTTTTAACAAACCCTGAATTGTGAAGTACCTCCCAAACTGACTCACTGTGTTAACTTTGGTCACTTCCAAAACCAACAGCTTTAGTTAGCTAATAACATTAATGTACACCACAGAAGCTAACAGCACAAAGGGCTTTTGTTGTTCATGTTACTGCATTGTGTTGACTTGTATATTCTGTGTATTTATTGACTTACACTGAGTAACAGACAGGTACTAAATTCTTAAGACTATAACAATTATGCCCCCCCACTGAATTTCTGGTGAATTAAAAAAATCTTTCCAGCACCACTTCAAAAGCTGAGCTCTAAACAGAAACAGAAGTAAGCTATTCAAGCACGCATCTAATTGCAATGTAAAAAAACTTTAAGCAAGCACAATCCAGAATAAATTAATAGTTTTATCCAATTTGTAACATATTTACTGAAACAAAGATGCAAGGAGGTGAAATTGTTCTCTTACATTTCAAATTACCTGACATTCTTGCTAATTTGCCCTACAGCCAAATGAAGGAAAAGTCTGATGGGAGTTAGGTGCTGCAACCTTGAACACTAGTTATAAAACATTTGCTTTTTTGTGATAATTATTTTGCTCTGCATTGACAGTAGACGTTCCATTCAGTGTTGACTATACAATGAACAACAATCTTCCCTCACTTCACAAAGAAAGTGAGTAAATAATTTGGATGGTAAAAAGTACTTGCTGTGTTTGTGCTTCTAAGCAACAGTATTTTCCGTTTCTCACAGCATCAAGCATAATAGGCTTGCATGACAAGTTAAGACAATATTCTTAATGCCTGCTACTCATATCTCTCAACTGTACAGATTTTCACAGAATATCCAGACGTTTGGCTCATATTTTTGGTCTGCTCCTCTTAAAAATTGTGTTTCTTTGACAAATCCCTGGATGATTTAAGGATTGAAGTCAATAAGTAATGACAATCATTTGAGTTTCAGACTTCATATCCTTCATAAAAATGTATGGTAGCACAAATCATGTTATTCTAGCAACTTTTTAAGTTTATAACAGCAATATTTAAAATGTGTCCCTATTTTTGGGCCTTTGCCTCCCATTTTGACAGGTTTTGTCCGGATTTCTTGCAGTAAGAGGTTGAGAGCTATGCTGCTACTTGATAATCTGACAGTTATGCTTCACAAAACCAGTGATAGACAGAGAGAGAGAGAGAAACTGTGTGCGTGCATGTGTGTGTGCGTGTGTGTGTGTGTGTGTGTGTGTGTGTGTGTGTGTGTGTGTGTGTGTGTGTGCCGTGTGTTTGTGTGTGCATGCATGTGCTTCTGTGACTGCATATGTGTGTGTGTGTGTGTGTGTGTGTGTGTGTGTGTGTGTGTGTGTGTGTGTGTGTGTGTGTATACACTCTCATGCAAGTGTGCCTGCATGCAATGACCGGTTAAAAAATAAAAGACATAGAATTAATTTTTAAGGTAAAAATGGAATATTTAGTTGTGAGTCAGCAGTAGATTTAGCAAGAGAAATACAGTGATATGATATAATTTCTAGAAATCTCTCAGTGCTTGACAAATGTGTATACAGGGTAATGATGCATGTTTGGTGAAAGGACAGCCTAATTTAGTTCCTTTAATTAATCTTTTTTCAAAATAAGGCCTGGTTTAATTAAAAAAAAAACTAATCTTGTCTTCACAGCTTATGAATGGAAAAGCTGTCAAACACTGAAAGGTGACCAGTGGGAAAGGGTCAAGATTAAAGTGAAAGCTGACCAGTGGGAAGGGGTCAAGGTTGCTTCAGAAAAATCTGAGCTACCAGAGATGATGGCCTGCATCTACTCAACTGTCACCTCTGTGAGCAGTGACAACAGCTGGTCATGATGGGCAAATTAAAAAGTCAATAGGGCAATGGGGATCACTGGATGATCAAGATCAGTAGGAACAAATATAAGACTGCAATCATTGTTCTTAAGTGTTATCAGGGCAATATGTGCATCATTATATCTTCCGACATCACCTTTTATTGAGCAGTATTAAGAAATGCTCTACTTCAAACAGATTTATGTTTGAACAGACAAATCATCTGTAAAAAAGTACATGGCTGTGATGTGATGAAAAAAGACAGGTATTGTTAAAAATGGTTATGTTATCTACTCTGAATGTAAAGCAATATCTTGAGACTTAAGTTACAGTTATGCCCTGAGATGAATAACAGGACGTGTTATCATATGGCAGGCAATGCAATGAGCTGTAAGCATCAGACTACTAGCATCATACCTCTCAACCTCTTAGAGCAAGAAATATGGACAAAGCCATAAATAATGGGGGAGGGGCCCCAAAATAGTGACACTTATTGCTCTTACAAACTTAGAAAGTTCATAGAATAACAGGTTTTGCATAGCATGAATTTTCGGAATGATATGAAGTCTGAAACTCAAATGTCTGTCATTATTTTCTAACTTCAAAATGTAATGATTTACCACAAGTATATGAAAAACAGACCAAAAATATGAAGCCATATCTGGACATTCTACAAAACTCTATATAGTTGAGAGGTATGACCAATATTACCGTTTTGGAAATCTTCCATACTTGAGAGAGCATAACAAACAGTGATTTTTATATAACTAAGATATTCAGCAATCCTCAGTATCTGTCACACCTATGTTCATTGTCACAGAGCCTCACTTCATGATCTGACTGTATGACTAGTTCTGGGACCCTAAAACATTGACTGAGGCCAGGATTTTGCACATTTGGCAGTTTGTTTTGGTGTAGATGAAACTAGAAAATGGTGACTCCAGTACTGAGACTGGATCTAGAAACTGGGACTGTAAGAATGAATACACGGTCATCATCAGATTATTCTGTTAAATCTATTATCTGAGTTGTTAGATATCCTGTACTCACAGTGGTGTTCTACTGTATTCAGAATCTTTTTTTCATATCATCACTATCTTGAAGACTAAACATAACTGTATTAAGAAAACTATCAAAAATATTTCAGTAAATATACAATTAACTACATTACCTCCAACTACATTACCTCCAAGTAACATCTATTTGACTGAAGTGCTTGAAAGTGACCATAGGGTTGTGTTTTGAGTTATGAAGGTAACTGCCTAATGCAGTATTTTAAATGTCACTGGGAAAATGTAGAACTGACAACACTGCAGTATACAGTTCAGAATATTCATTTCAATATACTGCGTAAGCATGCATAGCTTCTATCACTGCACTTTATATCCGTGGAAGCACGTGCTTTCAGGCTTTCCTTGTATTATAACTGCTGTCATAAACAAGGAAGTCTGCTTAATTTCACACATATTAATTCATATTTCAGCTTTAGTACAAGTGAAAGTGCCACCATAGCTGAGTGTATCATTTGGTTAGAGATCTAAGATGCCTTCGTTTAAATTAATTTCACATTTTCATTCCATTGTTGCTATTCAGCTAATTAATAAGCATGCACAGTCACATGCTTGTAGTCATAGCTGCAGATGTTTGTGGGTATCCTTATAGGTGTCTCTAAGAAAAGCAAAGAATCTACTTTATTTGTAATTTTTCTTTTTCCACTTTATCAAATCATGTCTGTAGAAAACATTGTTTTATAGATGACTTTTTCTCAGTACTAATCAGAAGGATCCCTCTATAGTCACTTATTGCCTGATTGTTATTGCAGTTACCCTTAGCTCCCATTATGTAACTTGTTTCTCTATTTCTTCCCCAAAGCTTATCTGATGCTGTGTATAAATGTATCTGTCTTTGTAGTTAATACAAGTTGTCTAAAAATGAAGAAAGGTTCTGAGATAATTGTGCATATGTTGTGTGTGAGGGAAGGCACCTCAAGAGTGTAAAAGAAACATTATCATATCATATAACACTTGGCAGCCATGATGCAACATTAGACAATATTTAATGAGTACATTGTTATATGAAATGGAGTTTGTATCACACATCCCTCACCTCCCATGGTTGAAGGGCTGACATGTCTCCCCATAGCTTATACGATCATTAAACGAGACGTTAATGTTAGCTGGAAGACTCTGAGACTGGCCTTGCATTCCTTTATTATTTGTCATCTCCTTCTACTGAGAGCCTAATAACATGTGAACTTAATAAGTTTGTGGGAGCTATCACTTCCTGGGGAATTCCAGAGGAGGGATTAGCTAAATATTTAAAAAGAGTAACCCAACATTGTGATTTTTGTTTACATGTGATTCCAAAGAAAAATATTTTTCTGGTCTCGTCTGTGAAGATGGATCCAAGCATTTCTAATAGTGAAAGTGAAATGGTTGTTTAAGCTTAGAAATATGTATTTCAGTCACACAATTTATTTCTAATTTAAATAGTTTACAGCTGTTTTTTTCCTTGTACTTGCAAAGTGAATTTGGATATACTGTACTTGTAGACTGACATCAGCAGTATTTCCTTGGGCATTCAGATTGTTTTTTTTTCTGCACACCAAGTGGTTTTATAACCCATGTAATGTCAGACAGTCAAAGTGTTACATGCAACAAGTGCTTGTAGCTTTCATATGCAATTTTATCAAAAAAATGTTTATATATTTACTGTGGTTTGGGCACTTACTTCTTAAGCTGAGAAAAAACAAGTCACTGAATTACCCCAAGGTAGGACAAAGCATTACCTGCATTACCCCAAGGTAGGACAAAGCATTACCTGTATTACCCCAAGGTAGGACAAAGCACGACCTGTATTACCCCAAGGTAGGGCAAAGCACTGCCTGCATTACCTGCATGCACTCTCCATCCACCAGAACTCAGAATCATACCCTGCCCTCCTGCCATGCATGCATAAACATCTGGTATCCGTCCAGCTAGAGATAACAGCATACTGTGCTCTAGCAGAAATCAGTTCAATTCCTCAGTAAAGCTTTCTTCACACATTCTGGGGAAAAAGTAAATCTATATTAGCTATACAATATGATTTTATTCTTTCAGGAGAAATTTGATCTCTGTTGATAAAGAGAGGTTTACACATATTCTTGTACAGATATTTCTAGCAAATTAAGTCAAAAAAATTTAAATTTTGTATGCATCTATTAATTTGAGCATTGTATTAACAATGACATACATTTATACAGAACTATAATATATAATCATGCAAGCTTAACATACTATTTTTAATAAAAGTGACATGTCATGCTTAATTAACCTGGTGAATTTTCTTTAAAGGTTCACCAAAGCAGTGGGTGAAGGCAAAATGGTACACAATACATACCCTGACCTGGCCAAAGCTTTTGACGCAATTCCCCACTCAGACATAGTAGAAAAAGTTAAATAAACTGGGAATAAACCCCTGTGTCACCTGCTGGATTGCCAGCTGGCTCACAGATAAAATGCAGATAATCAAAATAGGCAAAGTTACTTCTACAAAGAGACAGTCACCAGCAGAGTCCCCCAGGTTTCTGTGCTGGGAACTCTCCTGTTTGGCATCTACTTTTCTGAAGTAAAAGTAAGTACCAAAGGGCTGTGTCTGATTAAGTTTGTAAATGACTGCAAGCTAGGAGTTGTCATTGAATCCACAAATAACTTAGTTATCCTGCAAAAATGTTTGTCTCAAATAAACAAATAACTGGTGTTAAAATCATGATCTGAAACTAAATGACAAAACATTATTGTATCCTTTGGGAAGTTATCTACCCCAGGGAACTACTGCATTAACAATATGCCCCTAACAGTTGACCCAGTTGTTTAGGATTTGGGAACTCATGTGGACAGTGACCTAACCTTTGACTAGCATGTTTCTGTTGTTGTAAGAAAGTCCTTCTATATTGCACAGCTTATAGACAAAGGAATTGTGCCTGTATCCAGGGATGTTTTTGTCCCTCTTTACTCAACCTTCATTAGGCCAGTCACTGAATAAAATGCCCCCTTTGGAAAGTGTCTATCAGACACATGCAACAACTGAAACACCCACAGAGATACCTTACTAAAAGGGTAGAAGGCCAGCACACCATGCCCTACTTACACTGACTCAAACCCTGTCATTATATTCAGTATCCTACAGACTGGAGACTAGTAAGAGGTGACCTGTGTCTGTCATAGAAGGCAACCTCCAACCCATTACTGATGGATTTACTGCTTATCAGCAAGTCAAATGGCATCAGAGATACTTAGTCTAGGGATCCAAACCTCTTTTGCAACAGCAACAGAATTGTTTGGAGGGACAGGGATATTTCACAAAGGATACTGCTGCTATGGAACAGACTCCCCATCCACATAAAACAGAGCTCAATCCTGCCCATTTTCAACCACAACTTAGATATCTGTATAGGAAACAAAAAAATTGCCCCAGAACTGCTCCCTGTACTACTAAGGGATAGATGCAGCTCCTAAATTCTTCATCCCATGCATGGATCCCCTCAAATGATCTTTGGTATGATCCCAGTTATTCTCATTAGAGATCATATATAATTATAGACCTTGGGATGGGTAAGGCCAAGCTATAACCAATAACCAAATAATGATGATTTCACACACAGAAAGGAAAATTATCTATGCTTAAAGTGGCCCATAAGGGTAGCTAGACTAGTACTTACCTATGAACCTATATTATAATCCATGTATTTGTCTATAGGTGAAAACAAATTGCCTCAGAAGTTATTTTTCCCTTTCCAAACCTATTGTTTTTAGGATCAGTTAAGCTCAGATTTAGAACAGCTAGCATACACTAAATCAAGTTTGTATTAAAATAGAATGTATTACACTATTAAAAATAAAATAACTTAATGGATTGAATTCATAGAAGTTACCATGAGGTGTACACAATGTACACATCCGACTAACCATTTCCAATTTAGGAAAAGCCCTATCACGGTGTTTTACAATGAAAATGTACAGTTCAACAATGGGCTGTCTTTTTGCCCTTGTGAAATGCTAATGAGACATTCAGGGGAGCTGTCTCTGTGCTAAATAGCCACGTGCTCTCCCCCAAAATGTCTACAGTAAGGTGCTTTACACGGGTGGCTGCATAAGTTACCATGGCTGGCTATATTAATGAAATTGGCCAAAAGCTCATGTTCACTCATCTTTTTAGAGGTAAGTGCCTGGGTGTTTAGCAAACAGGTAGTGTTTGGGGAATTATGCTCATGTATGTCTGTATGTATGTATGTGGATGCATGTGAGAGTGTTTGTATGAAAATGCATCTGCCTGAGAAGTCGCAGTATGTGGGTTAGTTAGGGGATAGGGTAGGATTGTGTGTGTGTGCATGTGTGTGTGTGTGTGTGTGTGTGTGTGTGTGTGTGTGTGTGTGTGTGTGTGTGTGTGTGTGTGTGTGTGCGTGTGTGCGCGTACTGTGTGTGAATGGTAAGTGCATCTGTGAGTACAACGGTGTGTGTGTGTGTGTGTGTGTGTGTGTGTGTGTGTGTGTGTGTGTGTGTGTGTGTGTGTGTGTGTGCACAGATGTGTGAGTGTGGGGTTGGTGGTTGTTATACCCCCATATTTCCCTAGACTAACACTAGTGATAACACTTGATAGTGTGCCCTAAAGACACACAAAAAAAATATAAAACCTTTTACAGCATGAAAGATGTGAGGTGGGGAACATTAGACAACAGGGATAACACTTGATATCATGCCTTAAATGGACTAAAAATATAAAATAAAACCTTTTGCAGTATGAAAAACATGGGGTGAAGGGAACATTAGACACCAGGGATAACACATAATATTGTGCTTTAAAGACATTTTGTTCTTTTTGTGTCTTTCGGCTTTTCCCGGTTAGGGTCGCCACAGCGGAACTCCGGTCCACTAATGATTGGCAGTAGATTTTTATGTGCCGAGTTGCCAGCTCTGACGCACAACCTTCAATAAAGGTATGCCCATTCATGCATGTCACCACACAGAAGATGCTCTAGCTGAGAATCGAATAGGACAACTGCATACTGTGAGGTGACAACGGTACCGCAGCACCACCATACATTAAAATGTCTGAAATCCAATATCCTTGCAGGTTATTCTGAGGATATTAGTCCTCTGTTCCACCACTAGACACCAGAGATAATGCTAAGTACTACCTACCTCTTTAAAAATTGCAAACTAAAAAGGTGGGGGGAGGGTCAAATGCTGCACCCTTGAGACAGAGTATTAGCCCACTGCACTAACTGTTCAGTTAGGATAGCAAGTTTTTCACATAATAATAAGTATGAAGCTCTAATCTGGGACATAATTGAATGACTGCTACAGTCTGCGAGTTACAAGAGATAGGGAAACTATAAGAGGCAACAGCAGAAGTGTCCTGTAAAATCATAGATATACAGCTGAGAGGGATGACAGTGTGTCCATGTGGAGGAAGGGGGGGGGGGGCTATTCTGGACAAAGTCAGGAACACTAAATTACATCAAGGAGAATTATTTTTTAAATATTACTTGGAATTACTTAAAAAGTTAATAAAACAATACATCAAGCATTTTTATGAACATTAAGCAGAAAGAAACTCTAATGGCTCGCACAGTTGACTGAGTGTTTTAGGTGAACAAGAACAAAAAAATAAGAACAGATATCATGGACAGTCTGTCAACTCAGGGATAAGTAAGAGGCATTTGTGTTTGTGTGTGTGTGTGTGTGTGTGTGTGTGTGTGTGTGTGTGTGTGTGTGTGTATGTTTGCAGGAAAGTGCTGATTCGCACTAGCAGTAGTTAAGGATGATGCAGAGACACACACATTAGCCTACAAATAAGCTATTTCCTCATTGTGGGTAAGATGTCTCTGAATTGTAAATTACCATATCATGTAAACAGCCTCTTTTGCCACAGTTCTTACCACCAGTCCCAGGGTTCTTTCTGAACCCCCAGGAATAAATCGACCTTAATTAAAAGTGCTATACAGCATTAATAATGCAAGAAAGGGAAAATATCATCACTTACAAAAGTTTCAATTCCATTAGAAAGGAAAACAAAAACAAACAAACAAAAAAAATTGTAAGCCCCCCCCCACTCAGAAAGTTCTTTTTTCAACCAAAAGTCCTGGGTTAGCAGAGTCACCTTTTAAGGTTTTGGTCCTTAATGCACACTGGAAAACTGAGTTCTGTGTCCATTCTTTGGGGAATCCAGAAAAAAGCTGAATATAATTATTTGACAAGCCATGGTGGTCTCAAGGTTAGACAGTTAATTATTAAGACTTGTGGCATTAAATAGAGCCACCTTGACATCATCCAGTTTGGGCTTTGAGGTGTTCGTCAAGTCGGGATGTTCATTAAATGAACTCTGCCTAAAAAGCACAATCGGGGTAGCAAGAGCTTTGTCCAGTTTACAGAAACTCTCAAACAAAAGATGTAAACGATCTTATACAAAATAAGTTTAACCGTCAGTGAACTCATTACAGGGTGACACAGGATCCTCCTGGAAGTGAACTCATTACAGGGTGACACATAGGATCCTCCTGGAAGTGAACTCATTACAGGGTGACACATAGGATCCTCCTGGAAGTGAACTCATTACAGGGTGACACAGGATCCTCCTGGAAGTGAACTCATTACAGGGTGACACATAGGATCCTCCTGGAAGTGAACTCATTACAGGGTGACACATAGGATCCTCCTGGAAGTGAACTCATTACAGAGTGACACAGGATCCTCCTGGAAGTGAACTCATTACAGGGTGACACATAGGATCCTCCTGGAAGTGAACTCATTACAGTGTGACACAGGATCCTCCTGGAAGTGAACTCATTACAGGGTGACACAGGATCCTCCTGGAAGTGAACTCATTACAGGGTGACACATAGGATCCTCCTGGAAGTTAACTCATTACAGGGTGACACATAGGATCCTCCTGGAAGTGAACTCATTACAGGGTGACACATAGGATCCTCCTGGAAGTGAACTCATTACAGGGTGACACATAGGATCCTCCTGGAAGTGAACTCATTACAGGGTGACACATAGGATCTTCCTGGAATGACACCATCAACTTAGTCAATTACTGAACCAAATGATCTTTTCCTTATACCTACAGATCATATTAGGTGATGGGCAAATTCTTCTCAGAACCTGGTATTGCATGACAATATAGCTATTATTATGGTTAACAACTATAAGTGTAGATATAATTTATGGCTGGCATCTAATATCATGTTCTCTGCAATTTGCACTGTAATAACATGATAAGTTCTCCTTTAATTTCTCCAAAAATGGTAGGTGATGTAAGGTTCAGATGGGAGGAAGAAAAGTTGCAGGTGGTAAAACTCAGAATGACGGTTCTGAAAATATCCAGCTTAGTAAAACTGCACAATCATGTCTATCATTCACCTGTATGGATTCTCTGTGCTTCAGGATCTGTAAGTAAATTCATCCAGTGTGGAAAATTTTGAGTGACACCTGATAGGGCATAGTGACAATTATAAGGTCATTTTTAAAAACTCCAAATGCACTTCCTTTCTATGATTTGGCAGATATTACCGCAATGTGTCTAGCTTAAAAACATTATTCCTCAAACTGTCATACTTCACAACGCAATCACTTCAAAGAGGCATAAGGGTGTACCTACTAAAAGCAGATAAGTCAAAAGTTCTAATGTTTTGAATTAGTCATGTATGTCCCATGTGCATTGTATAAGGAAAAATCCACAGGACTGAATGTACAAGTTTGACTTTTATTTTATTTGTGTGATTAAATATTGCACCATGTCACATTAACAAACTAGCATTACAAAGGCAAGTTTTCCTTTTGGCTTACTTTGTGGGGCACTTCCTCAATCTTCTGTGGCATGTCTGCAGTCACAAGATCTGAAGGAGTTATTGTAATGAAACTCAGCTTGTTAAGTTTGTAATTTAAAGTCCAGATTGTCTTACAGTGCAGTGGGTACCTTTTTAGTGTAGCAGAAACTGTAATAGGACAAGTGGTCACACACTTAAAATACGTATATGGCAGGATATTCAGTTTCATACATGTCATGAAAATGGTATTTTGGTATGCCAAAAATGTAGATCTCTTATCCTGGACCAATTGTGTAGGTGAACAGAAGGCGTGAATTATTAAACTTTATTTTTAAAAAAGTTTTCATTTATTTTTTCATATTCTTTTAAGTGAGAGATCTTAAAATTAAATGAGGTGAGGTTATACAATTTGTACATACACTGCTTAACAACAAGTTCCTACTGTACAAAATGCACCTAGCACTGTACAATGAATTTCACAAAATATATTCATATATATTCATTATGGTGCAATTCTCTACTTCCCATCATATCTCCTAAGATGTGGAGGAGATGCTCTGAACATCCAGTTTGTGTAAAAGTTATAATATACCTTACTTGCATACCTTCCTACACATGTGCAACTGCCCTGGGTAGGCCTTACATAAGATTTATATATATATATATATATATATATATATATATATATATATATATATATATATATATATATATATATATATATATATATATATATATATATATATATGTTGCTCATGAAATGTATCTTACACCACTATTAACCTAACCTGTATAGAAAATAGTTATCTTTCTCATTTAATTTATATATTGATGAATGATGTGTTTTGTAAATGTTTCTTTTACAGGATATTGTTATTGGTAATACTATATTATGTAAATGCTTTCTTCCCAAAAAATGTATCTTTCTTACTGTAAATACTGTTTGTATTTCTACACTGGAGCTTTTCTCCCCAGGCCTCTGCTGAAATAAGACCTGTGTCCAGTCGGACTTTCCTGGTAAACAAATGTAAAATAAACAAATAAATGTAGGGCAGCACCTTTACTGACCGTAATTTTGTAATACCCACTCTGCGACTTTATAGTAATTGCACATACTGGCAGGAGAATGACACATGGCTGACATGTACAGTTCACATTACACTTTATCAGCAGTTTCTTATTTCTGTTGTAGTGCATCTGCTGAGAATGTTCACGTGTGACTGCCCTGTCAGGATATGTTACAATGCTGCTGCTGTCATGTCTTATGAAAGTGTGCATACATAATAAACAACATGTGTGTCTGTGCGGGGAGGAGGGATGCGTAACATACTACACTGCCTGTTCCATATTCATACGTTCCCTCTGATAATTAACAGATGAGCTCCTTTCCAGTTTAGCTTTTGTTCTCTGAGTATGTAGCTAATGTATCCACACTCACTCTTTCCATCACAGGGACATTAGGTTGGACAGTAGAACTGCAATGTATATATTCATAAAGGTGTTTGTATATTCATAAAGGTTTTTGTAGTTATCAGGAAGGAAGAGGCACCTAACTTAGTTAAAACATTTTAATCTGTTATCTAGGTCATTTTTCTAAACCCTAAACTACTATGTAAAAATTATTTTAAGTACATTTGCTGTTATGGAAAGGGGATAACATAAGAAATAACAAATGAGGTATTGCAGTCCTTTCTGCTTTCTAATGCTTGTATATGTTGCTGATGCAGACATGAATAGTAATTCCACCCATTTACATAATGCAGTGCACATTAGTAACACAGCCTTTGTTGAACTTATATTACACTGTTAAACACTACTGGATACACTACATAATATGACTTCATTTTTTTGGTGATGTGCTATAGTTTGTACATATACATAGTAATTTTTGTTTTAGTGCCAGTAATAAAATACATAGTGACCTACGCTATGATTACATGGACATGTCCAGGTACTGTAGCCTGTTCATCCTGCTATATTCTCTGTCATACAGCAGCACTCAAGTGTTTTAAAGCTGATCTTAATATTGAGGGGAAAAGAAATTCTTGGGGAAGCTGCTGATTTAACAATGCCCATGGCTCCACAGAGTACTTCCGATTACCCATCAGGAGAAGTTAGTTGCTATGTTACTGCTGTATGGCAGTAGGCTGGACAGGGACCTGAGACCATACTTGCTGCATTATCATTCATGATGGGTGCAACAATCATACGTCTACTCTGTTGTGTCTGTCAGTAAACAGTACTGACTGAAAAGAAGTTAGAGTCCATTTGTAGTACAACATCAGTATGTTGCTATATATACACAAAACATACTATTCAGCAAAAATATAGCATTAAATACATAAGCAGGAAATGAAAATGAAGGTGGACTGCGTGAAAAATGGAAGGGCTGCCAGCCCAGCCCGATACCGTATAGTCTGGGCAGAAGGGGGCACAGCTGAAGAACCTGTGTCAGCCTTCCCCAGGAGTGTCTGTGTGGTTGTATTTAACTCATATCTCAAAGTGTGTGTGTGTCAGCTACTTGGGCAGGGACACAAAGCACTGGTTGGACAGAGAGGGTGCTGGAGGTTTTAGCTTGCCCACTAGGCTGAGATCTGAACCCTACAGCTGTGCAAGTGGGGAGTCTTATTGGAGATCTGGAGAGAAAGGGAGAAACCAGCCCCAGACTGACTGTGATCTCTGTGTGCTCTTAAAGGAAATTGTACTTTACTGTGTATGTGTACTTGTTATCCTCCCAAAGTGGACACCCTTCACTGGTGCTAGTGGTGAGGATTGAGGCTCCTTGATTACTGGGCCAGTGCACGGGCATCACAGACTGGTCAAGGAGCAATGTGTAATTACATGGAAATGAAAGAAAGTCTAGGAAGTATGTGGCACATCTTGTGATACAAACAGATATTACTAAAAAGGCAATTTTTTTTGTAGCTATTTGTCTTATAAAATATTTTTTAACTATCATTCCAATCAGTAAAATAAAGCACATTTCTGCAAATTACTTTTTTTTCTGAAAATTATTTTGGAAAATATAATTAAAAAATAAAAATAAAAGATAAAAAAGCAAGTTCACCACCCTCCCCAAAAAATATAATTCTGCTCTCTAAATCAATGTTGAAGTTGAAAAGTTTTCAATCATACATTGCAGCAACTATATTCCTGTCATTGTGCATCTCGAAATTGTAACCCTGCTAAGTACAGAAAGTAGCATAATTAGGAGTAAGAGCTTCCTAACACATTTTTGCAACACGTTTCTCTTGTAATGTATCAGTATACATTTTGGTTTTCTTCTTATTACTTAAAAATTAATAACCTTTGTGTAGGACCATGCACAATAAAAGACATAGCAGGCCCTTTCATCTGTGAGTGAGCACATCAGCTGCTTTGGGTGGGATTTTGGCTGAAAATTAAAAAATTCCATCAAGGCTGTGTAGATAATGGGTATAAACTGAGTGGGCTCCTACGCTGCAGATGAGGGGAAATTGTAGCCAAGACTAGCTGATCCATAAGTATAGAGACAAAAATAAATAATAAAATAAATAACATTAATTGATTTTGGTGCACAACTGAAACTACAAAATAAATAGAAAATGTGCAACTGTCATCCGATTTACAACTTCAAGTGTTTGTATAATTCAAGACTAGTATAAAAGGATGTGTGTGTGTGTGTGTGTGTGTGTGTGTGTGTGTGTGTGTGTGTGTGTGTGTGTGCGTGTGTGTGTGTGTGCATGTATATGTGTACATGTGCATTAGGCCATGTCGAGAAGAATCTATGTACAGGGAAATAATGGAAGGTCATAAAGGCCACAAAAATAATGCATTATGAAAAGGGACAGTTTTGAAAACGTGATTAATTTATGCAGTATGTTTGTTAACCTGCAAAACAGATGAATATACCATTTTCTCACTATACTAAACAGTGATAGTCATAGATATCACTCAGATACTTAAGGGAATAGCCTGAATAAGGAATAAAGGGTGAATGACACAATTTCTGAAAACTGCTTTTCAGCAGCAGTTTTATATCACATAAAAATCATGAACCTCAAGCAAAGGAAATTGATTAAAACCTTCTTATATGACAGACTTTAAATCCTACTTACTAAAGTATGTGCATCTCTGTGCACACTCCTGTCTGTACATCACTCCTTCCATCATCTTCATCCTAAAAGAATGAAAAGTCCGGTAATGAGATACTAAGGCTGCACATTACGAAAAACAAGTATTACAACATCGCAGCTGCAGATCATAGCTTCCATATTCTTTTCCATACTTCACAACACTGAATACACTGATACAGGGAAACGGGGTGTTACAGTACGTTTAAAAAACGTCAGAAGGTGTTAGACATGTAAATATCATACAGTGATCACATCTGTATGATACATCAGGACTCTGACTTGTGCGACATAAACAGGATTACCCACCATACAAAATGACATGGAAGGTGCTTATTATAAGAAAACATTTGGACATATTACAATGCTCAAATGCTGTCCTGACTATATCATGCAGCTTGTTATACTGTGTAACCCAGTACACATTACTTAAATAATTCATTTTGGTGTACAACTGAGACTGCAGTAACAGTGTAAAATAGTGAAGCATGCAGCAAATTCAAAATATGCAGGCAAAAATGCTGTGGTACTGATATAAGTTAAGGATATTCTAAAAAGTAAGAACCACTACTTCAAATGAGAATTTGTTGCTAAATAATGTTTTTTCTACATAACAAAATCTACAAAGGGGAAAGGAAGCAGAGAATTAAAATGTAACAACCTCTGTACCATATATACTCCACTTATCTTCTTGTTTTCTTCTCAAAACATAAACATTTAAAAAAAAACTGAACTTGATATACTATTAATGTACTACTATCAATAATACTTGTTATAAAAATTACATTGCATTGTTCTTCTCGAGTTGTCTACAAATAATTAAGACCCTGGACAGACTCATAAATGATTAGTGCATTGCACATGTACCTCTTAACCTCAAGCAAGAAATATGGACAAAGGCACAAATAATGGGGGGGGGGCAAAGGTCCCAAAACAGGAACACTTTTTAAATATTGCTCTTAGAACTTAAAAAGTTGATAGAATAACAAGTTTTACATTAGCATGAATTTTCTGAGGGATATGGAGTCTCAAATTCAAATGTGTGTCATTATTTTTGATTTCGGTCCTTAATGATTTGCCAGTGATTTGCCAGAAAACCACAAATTAATGGGAGCAGCTGCAGTTCTTGTGGTGTGGGTCATTCAGAGACTGAGATAGCAAATTAGTACAAGGGTCAAAATAGCTTTATTCAGCAGCATATTATAAGGAGTGCATAATGACATAGAAACAAGGAAAATTGTGCCAGTGAAAAACATGGTGTATGCAAATATTAACAAGCAAAACAGTGGACTGATTTCGTGCATTCCCAATTTACAAACTGGGAATTGTGGTTTATAGAACTGTAGCAATGTTTGCAGTAGCATCTGAGGTTTAGCAATATGTGTTAAAAGCCACCCTCACAGACATTGCCTGCAATGTTGAGCATTGTGGCCATCTATACCAAAGGACAGTATCTGACATGTGACCAAATGAGTGACCAATAGACTGTGGTCCATTTCCATGTGGATAGGGAAACTGTATGCAAGCTTGTTGACATGCATCACCAGCAAGTGAAATGTAAGAGATGCATGGTATGGCCATTCTTGTGGACACAAAGTATATGTGTAGATTTAACTATCTTAAAAAAACAAGTAATCTCCATGGTACCCCTAAGTCTCAAACAACCCACTATAAAAAGCATAGTGGGTCCAAAACAAAACAGAGTGAGAAACTTCTCTGTGTGGAAGTTTTTCAATTCCTGTACGTCTAGTTAATCACTATATATATATATATATATATATATATATATATATATATATATATATATATATATATATATAAATTAAAAAAATAGTAGTAGAAGTAGATAACTTAAAAAGTCATAAATCAAAAAATAAAAAATGTATTTTGAAATATTATTAATATTATATAGAATAATTAACCCTAGGATGTATTCAGAAGTAATCTAAGCAGGATAGACAGTCTGTTTCAGGTCAAAAGTTTTAAGTTCCAGATACTGGATCGCATAGACATGGGTGATCTTGAAGGCGATATCCTGAATGCACTGGAAAAACGTGAACTCACATTGCAATTAAAGTTGAACTCTTTCAGAAAGCCTGGACTAAATTATTACTATTTACTAGAACTTAGAAAATTGCCACATTGTTGACAGAACTAATTTTATTTTATTTTTCCACTATCCATATTTATCCACTATCATCGTTTTCCAGTTTTCCAAGATCCTTTCTTTCCAGTTGTTTTTAATACCATGGTAAACAATATTTAATAGTAGTGTATAATATGTTTCTATCATCATACCCCTTTTAGCTTAAGTATAGTGCATATTTTCCACTTTATTGCAAATGATTTTTAATATCAGTGCTAGCTAATTATTCTTTAATCCGTCACACATTTTTTAGTTATTAATAGTTTTTTATTTAATTTATATCGGGTTATTAATTTATTTTTAAGTATTGATTTTAGTGTTATTTTATATGGAGTGTTCACTACTTTTTTAAGGACACTATTTTTTCTTTCCAACTCTGGCCAGCACTAAGTCAGTGTACTTTTTTAAATCATTAAATTTACATATAAGGTTGTATTCTTGTTTTAATTTTGGTTTACTGTTTTTTACTCTGCATATTGGTTAGTTTTGGTAAGGTTTTTTGTAGATATATATTTTTAGGGTTCTTGTACACAGACCTGAATAAGTTTAGAGGGACGAAAGCAATATTTGTTAACGATACTTTCTGGAAATAGATGTTTTGGACGATGTATTTTTTCTGGATGGCAAAATATATTTTTTTGATTGCCAAATGGTCGAATGTTTAAACATTTCCAACCATGTATTATAATGTCCTTGGTAAATTCATAGACTTTGTTTGATAATGATCTTTTTAATAAGAAGTACCACATTATTATTAATTTTATTAATTTTATTTAATGTACATAAGGTTTAAATTATTAGGACATTTAGTAAGTAGGGCAGTACCAGCTAGAATATCACACTGATAAGGATGGGGAAGGGATTTGAATTTGTTAAAATGTAAACCAATGCACTTTGTTTTACAGCAAAATAATCCACTTCCATACTTGATAACAGGTACATTATTCAGAAAGCTTGGGATGAACCTATCATTCTGTTTATTTTTTGCTTTGTTTGGATCGCTTTTCTGTGTGCTTAATAAAGGATTTTCAATTGGAAACAGACTTGTCTACCCTACTTGGATTACTTCTGAATACCTAATACTGTTAATAATTCTGTATAACATTAATAACATTTAAAAATAATTTTTTTTATTTATTTTTTTTTATTTAGGGTATTTTTAAGTTCGCTACTTCTAATACCACTTTCTGATTTTTTCTGATTTTTAATATATAGTGATTAACTAGGCATACAGGAATTGAAGAACCTCCACACAGGGAAGTTTCTTACACTGTTTTGATTTAACTATCTTAGCTACACTGACCTTTCAGTGACCTGCTGAAACCACATTAGGAATATAGCAAGCATCAGCCTCACAAATCACGACCCACTTCCTTGACATTATGGTGCAACACAAGGAAGAGGATATCTGGTTCCAAAGGACTGCAGAGGAGAAAACCACCACCACCACACATGTTCTATACCATATCTTATTTCTCTTAGGTCCTGGGATCCATTGATTTCACACACATTGCTATTAAGGCCCCACCCAGTTGATAGAGAGTGAAATACATCAACAGGAAGGTCTTCCATTCCCTTATCTGCCAAGTGGCCTGTAATATACAGGACATTATTTACAATGTCTCCATACACCACCTAGGTAATTCCCATGATTCTCACATCTGGCATATGCTCAGCCTATATCACAGGTTCCTGCAAAGGGATTTACTACAGGGCCATCTAGTTAGTAGTTGCAAATGTAGGCACGATAGACAGATCTTTACACACAGATACCATGCAGGCAGTGAGCAGGACACATATGGTAATTTGTTTGCTGTGGGATGCATGTGATTCCTGGATATGCCCCAGAGCCCTACTTGATAATCTGCATCAGCAACCCCTAGATCATAAAGGAAATGGCCTATTAGGCAGCATATGTCAAGACACCTAATATAGTAGAGGTTTCCATCTCCTAGGTATCTCAGGAAGGACAATGCAATGCAGTGTTGGATCTGTTGAATATTTTTGTTTTTTGTGCAATGCTGTAAAACAGATTGTGACACCGCCACCTCCTCCACCAAATTTTAGTTAAGAGCCAAAAAATGTCTTCTCAAGGCTGAAGATAAAAAAAAACTATTTTGCTACCAGTGCAACAAACAGCAACAGCTTGATACAGTCACTCTACTACACATCGAAGACTTCAGCACTTCAACATGACCACAAATTCAGCATCAACATTCATTTATAAAGGTGTAATGGTCTTCTGGCTTCAGAAATGAATAATGGGTCAGCACCTGCCAAACGCACCACCTAACATCTTGTCCCTGGGGCAGCCAGTCCCTTTGCCCACCATAGCTATGGGTCTTTTGTGCAACATGGCATCGTTCAAGCAATTGGATTGGCAGGTAAAGAGCTTGACAGAGCCTTTGGAAGTCAACCATCTCAGCTAATTACCATGTTGATAACACGCCTCTAACAGTCAACCCAGTGGTCAGGGATCTGGTTACGCATATAGACAGTAGCCTTACCTTTGGGCCCCACATGGGCACTGTAACCTCCTTGACCTTCATAGTACTGCACAATAAAATACAAGTATATCATAGATGACATACATACCTTGTCAGGCAGGTGTATATAATAAACTGTGGTGTACTATGTGCACTGATCCTCCTGACAGGAGGAAGTGCTGTGCAATGGGACAGCTACTCGCTTAGTTATAATACATCTTACTAAGTCAGTAGTTACTAAGCTATAATACACTTTACTAAGTCACTAATTACTAAGCTATAATACAGCTTACTAAGTAACTAATTGCTAAGGTATAATACACCTCACTATTGTCTATATATAGATCGATATCTATATCTATATGTATATATATATATATATATATATCTATATGTATATATATATATATATATGTGTGTTATACATTAATAAGTAAATGTTGGCTGTTGTATTGTACTCTGCTGTCATGCCTAAATGTGATTCACAAAAACTTTAACTATTAGCATGCTGGAGGAACTAGAGTCATTATATTATAGTAATGATGGGATCTGCCCCTGAGAGAAGTCTCACTGGTGTGATGATGGGATCTGCTTCTGGAATAGCTCCCACTGGTGAAATGATGGAATCTGTTCCTGGGATAGCTTTTGCTGGTGTAATAATGGGATCTGGTCCTGGGATAGCTCTCACTGGTGCAATGATGGGATTTGGTCCTGGCATGGCCCCCACTGGTGTAACAATGGGATCTGGTCCTTGGGTAGCTCTCACTGATATAATGATGGGATATGGTCCTGGGATAGCTGGTGTACTGCAGTGGATTTTTTTTCTTTTTTTTTATTTGTAATTCAGAGTTGATGTGCTGAACATTTCTGACATTTCTGCTAGCTGAGCAACATCAGCAGGAATAAGGGACTGGTGCAGTCAAAAGCAATGAATAATCTGCACGCATGCAGGTTAAGTCCTATAAGTTACCTCATTGTGATCAGCCTATGTGCAGTTGGTGTTTGTGAATCATGTACTGTCCATGAAGGTCATTTACATTTGTATTCCATTCACAGAGTGCAGTGGCTGCACAATGGGGTGTATTTGCATATGACAGTTTAACCTCTTTATGTACCATTGTCTACAAATTGTGTAGGGCTTTGGCATGCATTTCTACTGTACACCAGCCCTGCACAATGGCTCACATTTTTTATGAATAACACCCAGAAACAATTACATTTCAGGAAAAAAGTATTTCATTTATTAAAAACTGCCAAAGTATTGTCCATCCAGAATATAGCCTTGCTTCTAAAAACACCATGATGAAAATAACAGCACTTTATGTGAAATATAATGTTCTGTTTGCTGTCAAACCTTACTAAGCAGCACAGTGAATACTGTATGCAACCAAGAATGCTAAAAAGTTTATAGAGAAAAGAAAATAATATTGCCTGCCAACCATAAACCTTGAAATGACATTGCATTTTGTATACACTGAAAGATTACTGTCTTCATTTCTCATTGCCACACAGCTCATAAGTCTTCATTTTACTGAGAATGCTTCTTTCTACTACTGCAGTTCAGCTCCACAACAAACCAAAATCTGGCATTGACAAATGCTTGTTGTGGTTCAATTGGATAGTAGGCAACTCTATCGCCAGAAAATGAATCATTAATATCAATAAGCAAGACAAAATTTTGATAACTACAGTGACAGTCCTCAGTAAAAAACTGTCAAAATGAAATACTGGTTTGCATTGGTGTTGAAAGAAAGAAGGAAGACAAGTTATACATTCAGTGGTTACAGCCACACTAGTTTCATTTTTGCTTTTTTGTTTTCCCAGGTGTGCTTTGTTAGATATGTTATATATAGAAAGAGAATACACAGATAGAAAGTGAAAAATAATGTAATGTGTGTGTGTGTGTGTGTGTGTGTGTGTGTGTGTGTGTGTGTGTGTGTGTGTGTGTGTGTGTGTGGTGCAAAGCTGTTGTGTCCCCTATCACTAGTTAGCAATCTACATCACTCTGAATTAATTTGTGTTATTGCTTACATCCACAAAATAAAATGTAATGAAGCTTCAGGTGTTAAACTCCGAACAAATCCACAGAAACGAATGCAAAAAACAGGGACCACAGATCTACATTTCCTGTATTCCATGACATGTCTTATTGCTTACATGTGTAGGACATGTAGAGAAACATGTAGTATGACTCAAATTCATAATCTCTTGAGGTGGACATCTATTCCTCCTCAAAAATCATTTTTACTTCATGGTGTGTATGGAATATTCTATCTCATAATTTCTTCCCTCTCCCTTCCTCCTACAGTTACTATGGTTCAGTGCCAATACAAGTTATTACTTCCCATTGGTTCCTCCTACAGTTACTATGGTTCAATGCCAATACAAGTTACCACTTCCCATTGGTAAATATTTGCGTTTAAATGTCGTTGGAAAGCTTGCATTTTTACACAAGGTATTAGCACACTGATTTTAAACTTAGTCATATGAAAAAAAGTGAACAGAATTAGACACAGAGCATATGCAAGTGTATGCTTTGTATTCAGTCATTCTTCACAAAACAAATAAATAAACATATAATCCATTTGCACCATGAGAACTAGAGTAAAGTACAGTACATTCTGGACAAGAAAGTTGAACTTCTGTGCAATGTTGAAAATGCAGAAATGTCATGGATTTATGTTCCACATAAATTTACAAAATCTACAAAAGGAGATATCACAAATATGCTACTAGAATATTTTGCTGGCTTTAGTTTGCAAAATGAAAAAAATATATTACATTTAAGGCATGGAAAAATGTTCTTTTATCAAAATATGTTAATATCATGGTTAACAAAAGACAAAACAGCCTGCTAGCCTTTTTTAAACATTCTTTAGACAGTGTAGCAAAAGTTGAACTTATTCCTTCAATGAATACATTAATAATATATTTTATGGAACTACAAATCAAATATTGTGGTAAACATCAGCTTTAATTGATGCAAACATTTGACTCTGGCTACTTAAAGAAAGCAATATGCGAATTCTAGGAAGCAAACATACAGCCTATGGGTACCTTTGTGTTTTTCTACATGTTTTTCAGATGGTTATAGTTTTTATTCTGTTTAGTGTACTCCAGTTTAGACAATCAAGATTCTTCAACAATTGAGATTTTTGCCCCTCTGTATATTTTCAAGGAAATTGGAATATATTTTAAGATTAATTTTGTCTGTATTTGCAATTATTTATCCAGTGCTTCCTGCAGATGCTGAGGGACTATGGTTTCATTCCTGGATATTAATTTATTCTGCTGTGCAAAGGGCTGCTTAAGCTCATGCCAATCATTTAGAATTCACATTTAATAGACTGGCTAGCAGTGCCTAGAGGCTATTAAACATATAGGAGAGTCATGTGTTTTAAGCAATTTTCAGCAGCAAAGTACTAGAAGAAGTATAAAAATGTTGTCAAATGCTAATTAGGTCAGCATTGCTCTACAACATTGTAAAACAAATATCGCTGTGGTGGTGGTGCTGCAGTAGCGTTGTCGCCTCACAGTAAGACATTGTCCTGTTCGATTCTCAGCTAAAGCGTCTTCTGTGTGGAGACATGCGTGAATGGGCGTACCTTCGTTGAAGGTTGTGTGTCAGAGCTGGCAACTCAGCACGTAAAAATCTACTGCCAATCATTAGTGGACCGGAATTCCGCTGTGGCGACCCATAACCGGGAAAAGCTGAAAGACGCAACAACAACAACATTGTAAAACAAAGATCAGTTTTCAATGGGATCTTATTAAACTGATTACAAATCATAGTTGACCGGAGTTGTAAGATTAAGACAGCTTCAGTGAATATGCTTACATTTCAAGACACAGACATAAAGACATAATATATGCTATAGTTCATACTGTAAACTACAGACCACATTCAGAATATATAAATGATTACTTAGCACCTACTGTACACACCAGAAACATGCAATTATTGTTGGGTCATTCAAAGACTTGTTTTGGAAATGTATCCGTGTGAGTTTTAAAACTTCTGTACCTGAACCCTACTCGATCACATAGTCATGTCTGCACTAAGTAAACTTCCAATGAAATAATAAGGCCTTTATAAGATTGCCTGCTTATCCAGGCTTCATAAAAATGAAGACTGTTATGTGATCTTTTAGTTACTTCATGTCGAGTAATCAGTGCAGATGCAGTTAACACGTACATATAAATATAGATGAGTTCTGTCCAAATCTAAACGTGAATCCCACTGGCATCTATAGTTTTCTCTACCTTAAGTTTCAAGAGTTCATTCAGAATCCTTTCTTATGTGATAAATCAGTACATCTGCCTCCAGTATCAAAAACAATTCAACAGAACAGAAATGCATCCATTATCTTTGCCTTGACTGAAATTTGTTGCTCATATTCATCCTCTTTGTTAAGTCTTGATATATCTTCATTGGATTTCTTTGCTTTTCTGCTATCTAATATACTTTAGAAAGATTATATTTCCTTTTGTAAGTCTGTATTAATTTTTATCATGCTGGCTCTTTATTGCTTAATTGCTTTCCGTGCTTCTTTCCACTTTCTCTGACTGTTTTCTTTCTCTCTCTGGCAACCATTTTTTCCATAGTTTATATGTGTTTGGCTTAATCTGTTGCAATGAAGCTGGTTCAGTTTGTACCAACTAACTAAATGGAATTTCAATGATGCCATTCTGTGTGGGGCTTTCCCCCTTTTACACCCTAGAGAGAGAACGGGAGATCCCATACACCCCTATTTCTAGCATAATATATTATACTGCCCTCAGACATCACCCCAAGTCATGCACCTGAATGAACAGAACTTTGTTCAACTGCTCAGTCTCACATGGACAGGCTTCAAGGAACAGAATGCCCATCTAATACTTCCTAAAACTGCCTCTTTTCTCTTTTTTCTTCACTGCTACCCATTCCAGAAACCAGAGTGGTTTTATCCATCATTTTGTTTTACTGATTTATTGAGACTGATTTTTTCCGCTGGCCTTCTACCTCATATTCTGTCACCCAGGGCTTTTTCTGGTAATGTCACCCTCTGCCGGAGTTAGCCTGGGTTGAAAAGTCAAAGGTTACGTCACTGTGATATCATTGTGTGATGGTGCTCTTCGTTAATGATACTGATCTGGGGGTCATCTTTTCTCTAGGCAGCCAGTTACTTCTATATCTGATATTGCTCACTACCTTCATCTCACAGCACCAGATTCAAGAACCTTTCCTCTCTCTGGACTTCCAATGCTATTAGTCTGGAGCCTCTTTCATTGAAGAAGTGAAATATACTTCTGCTCCAGTCCTCTTTGCCAGCATCTGTTTTCTTCTTATAAAATTCCATCTATTAGTACATTCTATTTTATTTTCTGTTATAATGAAGGCTATCATGAGCGCCCCCATATAAAATACAATTCTTATTACCACATGTAAAATGAGCTGCACATCCTTCTCCCATGTTTTACTTCCTGGTGCTCCTGATATACAGTCCTGCTATCATAAGACTGGTACTGAGTCTTATGTTGTTATACATTACATCGTCTGTTCTATAAATAGTACATCTGACAAACATTATCAAGGCAAGTCCTGAAACTAACTAATACCAAGGGTGCATAACATTGAATACTAAGGGAGAACTTCTTTTTGCTATAATACACTTATTTTCTGGGATGTGAATGGAGAAGGGTGGCATTATTGCAAAAGTATGTCTTAAACCTTATTTTATAGCAATTTTTGTGGAATGTGAAATTTTCAGGTCAGTGAGGTAACCCCGAACTTCTGTTTCTGATTTGTACAGTGTGTATATACACTACATTGCTGCTTTGTAAATCTTGACATCACCAGTATATTTAAAACGGCATCCTTTCTACTGTGGGTAAATACAGTAGTCATCTAGCTGTACTCATTATGTTGTGGTTTGCTTCACAGATGGCTGATCAAATAACTAATACTCCAGAAAGGATTAATTGCAATAGGTAGGGTTAAATCATCCACATACGAGACAGCACTCATGTATGCAGCCTAAAAGAAAGGTTATTTATAAAAAGACAAAACAGGACAAGGCCAACAACAGACCCTTGTGAACCAAAGTTCTACTACAGACAGCTTCATTCCAAATATTGCTGATCTGTTCCATAACAGTTCATTCAGAAAAATAGTACTTAACCATCTAAAGTGTTATTCAACAAAACATATTATTTATATTACTTATTTAAAAAGACAGAAGTAGAGTGAATGATTCCTGCAATGAAAAGCATGCCTCAAACCAATATAGAAGATGGTTGCTTCCCTTAATATGCAGATGAATAAATAGAGGCAGTTGCAGAATACAAAGCAGTCATACTGTGGCTTGCTTTCCTGTATCCATGGTGGTAATGTGATATGATGGGGCTGTGTGAGCCAAATATATATATATATATATATATAATATATTATTGAATCCCCAAATGATGTGGATATTCTACAAAAGGGCCTTACAGAAACAGATGCTTGGTGCCAGAGCCATGGGCTCAAGCTCAATGCCAAGAAATGTATAGTTATCCTCTTTGGGAAAAAACATGTACCCGTGAATTACCACATAGGTGGCAGTACACTAAACACCAAAAGTGTGATAAGAGACTTAGGGACACAGGTGGACAGTGGTCTCACCTTCAATAACCACATCGCCACAACAGTCAGGAAATCCTTCTATGTGGCACACCTCATCACTAATTGCTTTTCATCAAGGAAAAAGGAGGTCATTGTCCCACTGTACTCATCCCTCATTAGACCCATTATAGAATACAATGCCCCATTTGGTATGTACCTCTCAAGACATCTGCAACAACTGGAAAGGCCGCAGAAATACCTCACTAAAAGAATCACAGGCCTAAAGCAGATGCCCTATGCTGACTGCCTTAAAAAACTCCAGCTATACTTTGTTGCATATCATCTACTCTGAGGCAATCTCTGCTTAACATACAAGGCCATGTCAATCCCAGAGCTGTTGGACATGCTACACTTAAAGAAATCCCAATCCCTGAGAGCCACACACTCCAGGGATCTAAACCTTTGCATCACAATAAACAAAACATGCTGGAGGGATAGGTTCCTGACCCAGAGACTCCCCAGACTCTGGAATAGACTGCTCATATATGTCAAGCAGAGCACCTCTTTGGCCCTCTTGAAAAGGAACCTTGACGATTGGATGGGAGATGGGAAATTCACCCCAGGGATCACATCATTTGCCCTGCTAGATAGGGGTCCAGGGGAGTAAATATTGTGGGAAGACATAGCCAGGGAATTGTTATGGCTAGGATTGTAGGCTAGGTAGGGCCGATAGCGTAGTACCAACCTATGAACCTATGAACCAGTCATAGCATTAATAACCCAGCAGTAACTTATCATGCAAATTGCAAGTTCTCCCATCCTGACCAAAGTACTAGGAAAAAGGTAAGTTAAGCAGCTCATATATGGTCAGCCTCAGAAACACCGGGCAGTAATGTGAGAATAATTTGACTTAATATATTTGTTTCAATTTCTGAGCTCCCATATACAGAGCTTGCATAGGCTGCTCTGGTATTTAATTATCAGTTTCCAGTAATTTGCAGTCCATTGTTCTTTGAAGTGCTACACGGGTAGATTTTGAGTCACATGCAGTAAGATGAGCTAGGAACAGACTTTTCAGGAGGCTGGCACTAACATGGGCAGTGCAGACACATAACCTCCACGAGACAGTTCACTTTACATACTATTTTAAGCAGCAGGACTCAGTTACTTTAATCCTTTTCTTTTACTAGAATGTTGCAATGCATTATAATTACCACAGGCACAATTAACCTTTTGGTATAAGCGATATATATGTTGTGACCATTTGATTAACAAGAAGGAGAAAAAAAAAATGAATCAGTTTCCATTTCCACAGGAACACAGTGGGAGAGGCTGACGATAGCAGTGAAAAGAAAAAGGAGTCATAAAGATATTTCTAGAAGATGAGGAATTAAAAGTAAGCAAGCAGTTTTCATTTTCTCAGTCACTCTTCCTAAGTGATGCATAGCAACCGAGGCAAAGTAATTACCTCAGGCAACAGTCACTCAGGTAACAAGCAAGAAATGAAACCGTATCCAAGCAGGAGCTAATTAAAATGAACACAAATCAACATATGCTGCTGAAATTAAACAAGAGGCTTTGCCTGAACTAATGCTAGCATTTCATCTTTGTAGACCACATATGAAATGCAAGAATACCTGAAAAACTAGTAAGATAACGCAGAGATCTGCATCAGAGTCAGTGCAGGGAGCGGGGTAGGTAAAATGAAAGGCACAGTGAAATTATCAGAATGGCCAGATGTGATACAGCTTGGTTTCAGCAAAAAGAAGAGAATGAGAATGCCAACAGGGGAAAGTTCTTAGGAACAATACGTATTACCGAGACGCTATTAACATAATTTCAACTGAAAAGGAATCAGGGTTTAATTGAATCAAATGTGGTGGAAGTGGGAAGTGAAGGTCAAAATGAAGAAATCAACTCACAAAGGATTCAAAGGTACATAGGGAAAAACTTTACATATAGGAAATAATAAATCATTCATTGTCTGTGCAGGAAGGCTGTAACTCCACATTTACAGTACTTGTGTCTAGATCTGATTGCCCCATACCTGCAATAATGTTGATAGAATTGAAGCTGTACAGAAGAAGGTAACAACATTTTATATTGTATGTGTTGTATGTATTAAATGACTTGTGAAAAAAAAGTTTAATATGTACAAACTAGAAGATTCAAGAAAGAAAGGCGTCATAACAGAAACAAAAACTCAAGAACAAGATGGCTTAAGTGAAAGACAGAGAGAAGATATTCCAGTGGATATGACAGAAAGCATTGGAAGTAGTGTTTTTTTTCAGAAATGGTTATAGGTACAAGCAATAATGTTACTAAGGAGACTGTGCAATCAGAAATAGTGGTGAATGAAGAACACACAAGTAAACATAGCATAGACATAAGCTATTCGCTAACATAGATTTGCATCTTATCAGTTAGGTATGAGAATGGACAAAGTAGGTGGGATCTCAACCAAGCAGATTCTCAGTTTCTAAGAATTATAGCTAATACTTGTAAAGGCTTCTATAATTATTTATAATAAAATCCAATGCCATCTGCAGTTATCTCACCACCTTTCCTCTTCACAAGCATACCCTACTGTGTTTGAACTTTTGAGCTACAATAGAATTTCAGCTCTGTGACCTCCATTAGCTACAGATTCTGTTCTATTTCCCTCCAGTGTCATACATAGTTGAGTGTTAAGGACTTTGGGGAAGGTTAGAATATATACAAGACTCTAGCACACATCACCTAATGACAGACAATGTACTTTTTAAAAGAGCACAGTTTCCAGACTAAAATCTATCCAAGGACATGTTTAAGGCAAATGGGTTCCACTAAGGAAGTGCTCCTTAGCTGCCTACTAATAAAATCCTTGGTCATGTATGCAGCATTCCAGAGGGTACAGATGTTGCTGGAAACAACTGGGTAGATGAACAGTGTCCAGCTATCTTTATCAATATCACAGACCATCAACATACAAACAGAAATTAGAGAGTGACTCTCACATGTGTATATTTCTGTAATCCTCCACTGAACTCTGAAGTTAGTAGGGTGGCCTAATGGTGAAGGTGTTTGCCTTACAAACACAAGGTTTGGGGTTTGAGACTCACAAGGGATAACTGGCTAGGCTTAAAATGGCTAGCAAGGGCAGTTAGCTTAGTACTAATCTATGAACCTATGAACCTAAGTGCATTTGGGATATGGTGATCAAACAACAGAGTGGCTGCCATCTGTACCTAATCAGAAGGCATGTTTGAGACAGTTATAATTCAGAGTTAATAGACACACACACACACACACATACACACACATAGATAGCAGATAGATTGGTAGATATATAGATATGGATAGATAGATATAAACATGTAAGTCCATCCATAACCATTTTTGCATGTACTGTGTGTGTGTGTGTGTGTGTGTGTGTGTGTGTGTGTGTGTGTGTGTGTGTGTGTGTATACATATCTCTCTCTCTCTTTATAGATATATATATATATATATATATATATATATATATATATATATATATATATATATATATATATGTACATATATATATGCTTTACCTTTATATGTGTGTAATGCACGTGTGAAATTCAAAAGCCTAAAAGGACTTTTTCAACTTCTCGGAAGGCCAAAAACAAAATGCATTGAATGTGCATTGAGCGAATGCACAGTAACGTTCGCTCATTGCAGATTCAGCATTTTTGGTGCGAGGTGCACTATAGTGGGGATCGGGAAGTGGACCCTTTCCCCATTGTAGTGTGACCTCGGAGTTAGAATAATAAAGTAGGGGGTATGTGGGGGGTGCAGGGGGGCTTGTTCCCCTGCATTACACTATGTCCTTCGAACTGAAGTTCAAAAATCAGTGAATCTGGCTTTCGATTTGCTGATTTTCGAACTTCAGTGCAGATCGGACTGATGATTTTTGTCATTCCGGTTCTCACAAAGGGCCGTTCCACACTGTAAAAGTAGAGAGAGAGAGAGAGAGAGAAAAGCACACAAGTAATCACACACACATACACATGCACAGAGGCTTTCTGGTCCCTTTTACACTAAACTTCACTGAACATTCAAAAATGGTATTTAATGATGGTGAATTTACTTATGAGTGCTGTTCACTTGGAAAAATGCCAGATTGAGCACATTTCACCAGGAGTAGAAAAATCCACCATCAGCAATGGTTAAGAAGTTATTATTAGGATTCCACACAACAGTAATACAAAGACAGATATTTCTTTTTTTAGACTTTTTTTTCACCTCTTTATCTGCCAACAATCTAACCCCCACGCATCTGTGAAGCTCATTTGTGTCCCCTTCAGCGGAGTGAGGTTCAGTTATGGATTGGCCATCATCTTGACAGCCACATATGACTTTCCATTATATTCTGACTGTATACCCACTCACAGATGGAAGGGCCTGTTAATGTTTTAAAATGGAAATAAGTTGCATTCTATAGTAAATGAATCCTAGCTGTGTATCCAGAACCTATGGGAATACAACACGTATCCATTTTAAGAATGCAAACTACACGGATAAAGAGATGTTCTGCAGTTACAGTGCATTAGGCTGCCTCAGTAACGTGCTATTCTGCTATGTAAATACTAAAATTTATTAACTGAAGTCAACCACTCTAGTAGTGCTTATATTGAGGTAAAGTGAAGTGAAGCATTGTAAACATGATGTTTGATTGTCCTATCTGATCAGCAGTGTTCATAACTAAAGCATCACTAAGTCTGCAGATGTAATCACCATATTTTTGTAATGAGCTATATATAATTTCTATCTATTCTCTCTTCCTTCATTATGGTTTTACACATTTGTTTAAATGGGCAAACTGACATTTACTATATGTAGGACAGATTGTTGTTATTGTCTTAAGACATTTCTAATTTGTCTCTTTAGATGTGGAGCCTGAGAAATCTCATTACCATCAACAAAGCCAATATAACAAGTGCCAGAGTAAGCTTCTTGTATGTCTGAATGCATAAATGAAGCTTGCAAAAAAAAAAAAAAAACTAATGCTTCAGACAAAAGGGAAATCAGATAGTTTTGCTTAGAGCATTGTTTTCATACATGTTCCAGATATATGAATTTACACTGCCTAGCCTTACAGGTAGTGTGTATCGAAGAAGAAAATAGGGTAACCCACTTGTTTGTTGTCACTACAAATCTTGAGTGTTACAGACAAATAGGACTGTACTTGTACCTTGCCTACATACGGGATTTGTATCATAATTCTTCAAGAGGAGAAAATGCAACATATAACTCAGTAAAAATAAACCTTGTTCACAGATCTTATTCACTTGTCCTCACTAAGAAGTAGTCAGTACCACAGTTTATTGGAACAGTATAAGTACTAAGGCCCTCTTCAAGAGAAATCTTGACAAGTGGATGGGAAATAGAAAATTCACCCCGGGGATCACTCCAATGGCTCTGTTTGACAGAGGCACTGGGAACTAAGGTCGGGTGGCACGATGTCAGGGTAATCCTATAGGCTAGGCTTGTAAAGGCTCCAGGGCCATTAGTCTAGTACACACCTATGAACCTAAAGAGTTCTGTCAGAAGCTGACACTTCTTTTATCACTCAGACTTAGAATGTTAAAAATGTACTAGACAGCACTTCAAAGAATGCAATCATTTGTAAAATTAAAATAATAAATGCAATTATTACTCATTGATTATTGTAGCACTGCAGTAACAAAGGAAATGTATCACTCTATCTATCTATTGATCTGTCTACCTCTGTGTTTAATTTTGTTTAACAGGGTACAGCACTGTTCACATGTGAGGGATAGCTGACTAGCGAGAGGTGATTATCCAGGAAGTCATGAAGGTTTCTTGTGCCTGCAATGTGTACTGCAAGCTGCATCCTTGTCTTGATAGCCTAAGCACCTGGCTAACTCCCCTAGGCAAAGACCATTCAAATATTGCAGTATGGAGAGATGGATTAAGACTATTAATTGTTTTCCAGGCTGCAGAACTACACAACTGCCCTGCTCCACACAGGCTAAATCCTTATGATACTGTGTTAAGGGACATTATGTACGCCACCTTAACACCTCTCTTAGTAGCTGACATATGTGCTTGCATCACCATGGTTGCTGCAGTACCTCCTCTTGTGCAAAAATATCTCAGTGGACATGCAGTGAAGTCTATTACCCTGAATAAGCACAGCCAAGCATATATCCATTCCCAATGCTATAGCATTGTATATATCCCTTATCAGTGCTATAATATTGTGTATATCCCTTATCTGTGCTACAGCATTGTGTATATTCTTTATCAGTGATACAGAGTTGTGCATATCCCCTATCAGTACTATTGCATTGTGTATATTCTTTATCAGTGCTACAGTATTGTGTATATCTCTTATCAGTGCTACAGCATTGTGCATATCCCTTATCAGTACTGTTGCATTGTGTATATTCTTATCAGTGCTACAGCATTGTGTCTATCTCTTATCTGTGCTATACACAATGCTTCCTACTCCACATCTGGCAATGCAGTTGTTGGACCAAACACAAAATTGCACATAAAATTCAACAGTTTGTTTGTTTTAAGTAGTGCAGCAATTGGACCACCCCTCACTTCAAGATTGCTACCACCTATACCTGTCCATTTCCTACATCACCTCAGCTGCTACTCAAACTTAGGTCATCGTAGCCATAGTCAGGTTTTCATCATATTGCACCATGGAGCCATAGTTAGAGCTGTGAATGCTTTTGGGTTGTAATAAAGGCTAACAAGAGTCAGAACTCCACCAGTTTTTTCCACTGTTACATCTTCCTTCTAGATTACATTTATTTTTGCCTAGCATGCTCAGCTGGTTAACAAAACACAAATAGATAAATAATAAATTGAGTAGTCAATGAGTGTGTGTTTGTGTGTGTGTGTGTGTGTGTGTGTGTGTGTGTGTGTGTGTGTGTGTGTGTGTGTGTGTGTGTGCGCGTGTGCGTGTGTGTGTGTGTGTGTGTGTGTGTGTGTCTGGTGTGTACAAGGTGCATACCTTTCCACCTCATGAAATCTGGACAAAGCCTAAAATAATGGGGGTACAAAGGCCTAAAAATAGCTACACATTTTAAATATTGCCCTTATAAACTTAGAAAGTTGTTAGAATTACAGGATTTGTGTTTGCATGCATTTTCTAAAAAATATAAAGTCTGAAACTCAAATGTATATCATTATTTAGTGAATTCTGTCCTAAGCAATTTGCCAGAAAAAACACAAATTTTGTGAGGAATGGATCAAAAATCCTCTGTCCCATCCTCAACACGGTAGTGTAACACGC
Source organism: Protopterus annectens (assembly GCF_019279795.1). Classification (NCBI taxonomy): domain Eukaryota; kingdom Metazoa; phylum Chordata; order Ceratodontiformes; family Protopteridae; genus Protopterus; species Protopterus annectens. Next base: position 963,963,591 of record NC_056727.1, on the reverse strand, counting down.
TGACCAGGTCCCTGACACATAAATCAGGCTTTGTTAATCCCCAGCAGAAACTGAAGAACACCCACACCCTCAGGTGTGCTGCTTCGCCAGAGGAATTCATCTTCAGCAACAGTGCAATTATTGAATAACATCCCTGGCACCTAAATCAGGCTTTGCTAATCCCCAGCAGAAACTGAAGAACACCCACACCCTCAGGTGTGCTGCTTCAGAGGAATTCATCTTCAGCAACAGTGCAATTACAGAATAACGTCCCTGACATCTAAATCAGGCTTTGTTAATCCCCAGCAGAAACCGAATAACACCCACACCCTCAGGTGTGCTGCTTCGCCAGAGGAATTCATCTTCAGCAACAGTGCAATTACTGAATAACATCCCTGACACCTAAATAAGGCTTTGTTAATCCCCAGCAGGAACTGAAAAACACCAACACCCTCAGGTGTGCTGCTTCACCAGAGGAATTCACCTTCAGCAGCAGTGCAATTACTGAATAACGTCCCTGACACCTAAATCAGGCTTTGTTAATCCCCAGCAGAAACTGAAGAACACCCACACCCTCAGTTGTGCTGCTTCACCAGAGGAATTCATCTTCAGCAACAGTGCAATTACTGAATAACGTCCCTGACACCTAAATCAGGCTTTGTTAATCCCCAGCAGAAACTGAAGAACACCCACACCCTCAGATGTGCTGCCGAACCAAAGGAATTCATCTTCAACAACAGTGCAATTACTGAATAATGTCCCTGACACCTAAATCAGGCTTTGTTAATCCCCAGCAGAAAATGAAGAACACCCACACCCTCAGGTGTGCTGCTTCGCCAGAGGAATTCATCTTCAGCAACAGTGTAATTACTGAATAACGTCCCTGACACCTAAATCAGGCTTTGTTAATCCCCAGCTGAAACTGAAGAACATCTGCATCCTCAGGTCTGCTGCTTCAGAGGAATTCATCTTCAGCAACAGTGCAATTACTGAATAATGTCCCTGACACCTAAATCAGGCTTAGTTAGTCCCCAGCAGAAACTGAAGAACACCCACACTCTCAGGTGTGCTGCTTCACCAGAGGAATTCATCTTCAGCAACAGTGCAATTACTGAATAACATATGTGTTATAGTAAATATATGTAACCCTGTCCTGATTTGCCTTCTGTGAGCCTTGAGGAACTAGTGCTCCTGGTCAGTGACAAACCATTACTGTGTCCCCATCACCTGGGTTCTCTCAGGCTATTAAACTGGTCTGCTCCCCTCTAATCCCTCATACATAGCCACTCTCTCACCTATCTCCTTCCCTTGCTCACCCTTCTCCATTTGTAACTGCCCCTCATACTTCTACTGTTTCCTATCATCTGGCCTCTATCAGCCTTCCTTCACCCACACAGTTCTCCACTAGCTACTCCAGACCCAGTGCCCCCCTTTTCCCTACCAGACTCCCCATACTCACCTCTCTAGCCTAGCTCCTAGATTAGTATCTAACCACCCCACCCATGGATTTGTGCTAAAGAATCAAAGTTGTCCATGATTTCAACAATTACCCAGTATAACCATAAGGCTCTAAACTTGCCTATATTGCATTCTCCTACTACTCCCACTGATAGATTGGTTTCCCTGATTACTGCTGCTTCTTCTTTACACCGTGTCTTGCCCCACTCTGTTCGCTCCGCTCATTTCGCTCCTCTACCCTACCCTATTCTCACCCACCCCTGTAACAGCTACACTTATAGTTACAAACCACACCCTCTACTAATTAATTCCATCCACCTAATCATCCCATACACTACATTTCACCACACCCCAAACATTTCACCCTTTACCTGCTCCCAGTCCCAACAGCTACCGATACTACTCCTACACACCTTTACTCTCTACTCCCACTCATACCCCCCTACACAAACTAAAAAGATGCACTCCCCACAGTTTATCCAGCCTCTAAGGCTAGTAATATACCTACTAACCATCATATCTCTACTGCTCCTCTCCATCCTGACCTCATACCACACTGAACTTTATATAAGCAACACAGCACAATGGCAAACAGATTCCACAACCACTTCCATTAAACTAAAACACTTCCCTGTATCAACATCCAATCTCACCTCCTCCCAACCTCTTTCATACTCTTATAACAAACCAACATATAAAACTAACTCCCACTCTTCCCAAAAACAGGCCAACATACTTCACAAACTTCATAGACTCTGTCTTCACCTACTCCATAATCTCTTCTGTTATGGAGATATACACCCTAATCCAGGTCCCAATTCTTTAGACACAACTAATTTAAATCCAACAGATGCTATATCCCAGAGGCCTACTTCTTCTCTCCTCCTCTTAAACATAAATGTGAGAAGTATTATCAACAAAATTCAAGACTTACATGCCCTGCTAGCCTTATACAAACCTGAGATAGCGGTGTTAACTGAAACTTGGCTTAAGCCTTATCACCATGACGATGAGAGCACTCCACCTGGGTATAATATTATACATAATGATAGAACAGGGAAAAAAGGTGGAGGAGTAGCCATAGTTTTCCAAAATCATCTCACCATAGAACAATTTGACTTCAATGCTCATGATACAAAAGATTCAGAAATAATATTTGCTAAACTAAAACTAAACTCTGAAAAAGATATTATTATTGCAGGTGCCTACATTCCACCAGGCAATAACATTACCACACTGGAAAACATGTTATACTGGATGTCTGCCTCCCTCCCACAGGAAACCATACTACTAGGAGACTTTAATATTGACTGGGCTAAATACTCCATTCACAACCTCTCCTCTCATATAAACCTATATGGTTTCACCCAAATTCTGACCCCACTAGAATTGATATGAAACCAAACACCAGTCCATTTTAGACTGGATATTTCTATCAAACCATAATCTCACACAACACACAGACTGTCTCCCAGGCAGTCTAAGTGACCACCAAGCAACTTACCTTATTAGGAACAGATTCCACCATACCACTCTCCCCTCTCTAAAGATAATACGCAACAAAAGGAACATCAAAACTAATGACCTACTCAATGCACTAAAATACAGGAATTGGACTCCCCTAACTCAACTACCTCTAGATGAAGCTGTACAATACTTTAACTCAGCCTTTCTCAAAATCCTAAATGAGCATGCACCACCTAGAACCATTAGAGTCAAAACTAATTACACTCCTTGGCTAACAAAAGAGACAAAAACTATAATAAAAAACAGGGACAAAGCTTGGGTACAATTTCACAAACACAAAACCTCCTTGTTGAAACAAATCTACTTAGAACTCCACAAAAAAGCCAAAAAATATATTAAACTAGACAAAGCCAATTGCTATAAAACCTTGCAAGACAAATTTGCTCATAACCCACAGAAATTCTGGTCCATAATAAATAGTTTACTTCACCCTGGAATATTAAGACCCCCACCCCTGTATTACCAAATAACCACACTAATATCCCAACACATTTCAAAAGATATTTTACTGAAACAATCCAAATCCAAACTCTAGCCAACACCCAAAATGGTATTAACAACCCCATATCAAATCCCACCCATACCTACACCATAGAACAAAACAACTCCTTTAACTTTTCTTTACACCCAGTGTCCACTAAAACCATCACTAAACTCCTGAAAAAACTTAAACCAACCACACTAGCAGCAGACAAACTCCCAGCTGACTTCCTTCAGATAACAGCTGAGGCCATAGCCTATGCTATATCCATTCTCATAAACAGGTCCATAACTGAAGCCACAGTATCCACCTTGTGGAAAATATCACATATGATCCCACTCCACAAGGGAGGCAAATCCCTAGAGCTTACCAACTACCAGCCAATAACAATTCTATCACCCTTATCAAAAATATTGGAGAGAATAGTTCACTCTCAACTAATGCGGTACCTCCCGAAAAACAACCTACCATCTCATTCTCAGGACGGCTTTAGACCCTCCCATAGCACCACCACAGCACTACTCTCTTTTACCAACTTAGTCAACCACCACAAAAACAAGGGACAATTCGTATCTGCCATATTCCTAGACTTATCTAAAGCCTTCAACATGGTAAACAATATACAATACAATACAAGTACAATATGCAGACGGCACCACCATTATAAGTACCACCCCAAACATAAAGGAACTACTAACCATAACTCAAAAAAACTTTAGCTTAGCAGAAGCATGGTTCACCAATATAAAACTTCTTCTTAACCCCCCAAAAAACAACCTAATTTTATTTGGTCCTGGTAAAACTCCACAGCTAAGCAATGATTTCATTATAAACTCCAAAGATAACATCACAATCCCCCAACAACCCACACAAAACTGCTAGGAGTAGTTATCGATAACAACCACAGATTTGACATTCATATAGCACAAACAATCAAGAAAGTAAACAAAAAGCTGGGTCTCCTTTATGGAAGCAAACATTTCATGACAAAAAATACAAAATCCATAATCACTAGGACCCACCTCTTATCCATCCTACTATATGCCTCCTCCATTCTGACAAATCTGCCCCATTCCAAATTTAACAAGATGGAATCTTGCTACAAAAAGATTGCCAAGTTTGCCATGGAGGCCTCTCATAGATCCCACCTTTGTCTTGCCCTAAAGCAACTCAACTGGCTTGAGCTCCCCCAATTACTGTTACTTAATCAACTCTCTACAGCACACAAATTGTACTACCTGCCCAACAAAACACCATCACTAGAGCATCTAATTCAGCCCTACACAACCACCAGAACCTTAAGATCCAGTAACCAAAACCTTATAAACGTCATCAAACACAGAAATGATGCTGGTAAGTCTCTCTTTGCCTGCACCATAGCCAGAGTTGGAATCAACTCCCAAGTCACATTACTACTACAACCTCTGCATCCCAATTTAAAAGACTCCTCAAAAGCCACTATTCAGACAATTGGCTCTGCTCTTGTGTCACCCCAGGTTAAGCCAAACCACTGCACTGTTGCATGAATGCATGAATTAATCTGCTAAAGATCACCAATAACTTCATCTAGTTAACCAGGTATACCTGCTCTACTCCAAATACATGGGCTTGTCAGATTGAACATCTATTCAAACCTTTTGTTATTTTTTCTCAAATACTATACTAATTCTAATATCACAAAGTACCACTGAATAACCGTATTACCAATAATGCTTTAAAAACTTTTTCTACTATTTTTTCACAAATACTGTACTACTCTCAATCTTACAATGTACTGCATATAAACCAACTAACAGAAATGTTAAACTGTCTACTACATGCTTAAATGAGTCTGTAACTTATTTGTATATTGTCCTTTGAACAAGATGTTAAAATTCTGATTATTGCATGTTTTAATGTAGACATACCAGAAATGTTTAACTCTGTCTACTATACACTGAAATTAATCTGTTATGTCCTTATACATAGTCCTGAAAACAAGATCTTAATATCTGAATATTGCATGTTGAATTGTAGTAATAGATGTAAATGAAATCCTCACTTGTACTATACTGTATGTGGAGCTTTTCTCCCCGGGCCTCCACTGAAAAGGGACCTGTGTCCAGTCGGACTTTCCCGATGAACAAATATAAAATAAAATAAAATTAAAAAAATTAAAAATATGAGGCAAAAATCTGGACATTCTGTGAAAACCTGGACAGCTGAGAGGTATGGCCAGGTGGCGTGGGTGTGGTACTCCATTAGATGCTTGTGAGAATGGAAGTATTCAGTTTTTCAGCACAACTTTCTTGTGACCATCCTTTTTTATAAACATAATTTTCATCTTGGTGATAATAATCTTACTGGTGCTCACCTCTCTTTATAATGTTAAAATTATACTTTTTAAAGAAATGCTTTAACAGCAAACTACAAGATAAAATTAGATGTATTATATGGGAGAATGCCAGCTCTGACAGAAACAGAATCTGTAAGTCATATTTTTAAATATAATGCGATTCTATCTTAGAGGATATCCAAAATATAATATGCTTTCAGATTAGATTGTCAGGTGTGAATTGCTGTAGTCTTGGTCTTGGCATCATCATCATCATCATCATCATCATCATCACCTTCATCGTCATTACCATTATCTGATTTAAGATGTAATTTGTTGGGGCTGCTCTCACTGTGTAGTTAAAGTGTGTTGACCATGTTCAGGAGAAAGTACAAAATAGCAAATGTTTGGAATTGGATATAACAACCTTACTATAAACAAAACCAAACTATACTCCTTTTGATCAAAATGTCTGTTGTTTATACATTTTATTTTACTGATAAGGACTGCCATTGATCTTTTTTTTTCTTTGAGATGAAAATCCTTGCCATGACTTCATGAAAGACTGAACCCACAATGCCTTGTGCAGACTGCCATCATACCTTTCATTTTCTTAGCCCAAGACATCTGGATGAAGCCAAAAATAATGGGGGGGGGGCAAAGTCCTAAAAATAGGGACAAATTTTAAATATTGCTCTTATAAACTTAGAAAGTTGTTAAAATAAAAGGTTTTCTGTTAGCATGCATTTTCTGAAGACTATAAAATCTAAATCTCAAATGTCTGTCATGATTTATTGATTTCAGTTCTCTAATTACCAGAAAACCACAACTTTTATGAAAAACAGACCAAAAATATGAGGGTAAATCTGGACATTCTTGAAAAATCTGTACAGTTGAGAGGCACGGCTACCATATTTCCATGTTAACTACATAAATAGTGTTTTACTTCCTAAAAATGATGAATTGTTAACTAGTTCTTGCAGGTGGAATACTTTACCTTGAAAATTAAGGCATACGATAATGTAGTAATGAAACCACATTGTGACTACAAAGCAGCTCCTCAAAAGAGTCAAATTCTTTTTTCTTACTCACAATACTTTGCAATCATATGTAAATCATGGCTCAATACCTTCCATGACATTATGTTGGGATGTGGTTATAGAGAAAATCTGAGAAAACAATGAAACTATAAAATTATAATCTTAAAATTGTGTAAAATGAGGAGTGTAACAGGAAATTAAATTAGCCATAAAAAATGATGCTTCCAAAAGTAACCAGTACAGTTTTAAGGTCTTGCCCATGTATGCAAAGCCTAAGCTGACAGCACTATACTAAGCATCTCTGAATGAAGGTTAGACTACCATTTCTTCTTCCAGTTAAATATTCATAGCATAAAACATCATTTGCTTCCACAACAACAGACAATATCACAAACGAATCAGTTACATGTGTTTGCTTATGATGCTTTTACCTTTTGCTGTAGCTCCCTGTGATTACCATGGGGTGCTTTTTGGAGATGAAAGTGCAATTGTCCATGATAGTTCTGTTTATCCATAACAGCATGATTTTTATTTATATATTTATGCTATACATTTCTGCAGTGAGGAAAAAACAGACTCCAAGCCGGTTACAAGTGCTGTCCCACAGGGCTCGGTCCTTGGCCCCCTATTGTTCGGCATCTACTTCTCAGAAGTACAGGCTAACATGGGAGGACTTTGGCTGACAAAGTTTGCAGACGACTGCAAACTGGGCGCCATAGTGGAAAGTGCATCGGACATGGATATCCTTCAGAAGGGACTCACGGAAACAGATAGCTGGTGCCAGAGCCATGGCCTGAAGTTAAACGCCAAAAAATGTATAGTCATACCCTTCAGGAAAAACAAGGTAACCCCAAGCTACCATATAGGTGGCAATCCACTAAGCACAGAAGAGGTTATCAGGGACCTGGGGACCCAGGTTGACAGTGGCCTTTCTTTTGACACTCACGTTGCTAAAGTGGTTAGAAAGACCTTCTACATTGCCCACCTGATCATGAAGGGATTCACATCCAGATCTAGTGAGGTCATTGTTCCCTGTACTCTTCACTTATCAGACCAATGATCGAGTACAATGCCCCATTCAGGATGTATCTCACCTGACATCTGCAGCAATTGGAGAGACCCCAAAAGTTCCTCACCAAAAGGATAAAGGGACTCCAAAATCTGTCATATGCTGCCAGATTGAAGAAACTCCAGCTCTATTCAGTCGCATACCATCTGCTCAGAGGTGACATGTGCCTGACATACAAGGCCATGTCCAACCCGGAATTAATGGACATGCTCCACCTCAAAAAATCCAAATCCACCAAAACCACTAGAGCAAGCGACTTAAACCTTAGCACGGATATAAATAGGACGTGCTGGAGGGATAGATTTATCGCTCAGAGACTCACTATGCTGTGGAATAAAATCCCGGTCCATGTGAGGCAGAGCACCTCGCTGGCTCTGTTCAAGAGAAATCTTGACCTGTGGATGGGAGATCGTAGGTCTACCCCGGGAATCATCTCTGTGTCACTGCTGGACAGAGGCACAACAAACTAATGGGCACAGTATTTTTTCATATAAGGGGTGGTGTAAGCCACAAAACTTTGGGCTAGGCTTATAAATGCCTTAGGGCAGATAGCCTAGTATAAACCTATGAACCTATGAACCTATGAACTGAATAAGCACAGACCAACTGCAGTATGAATATACAAACGTGTACAACCCAGGTCTGTACAATTTGTAAAGATCACATAGTAAAATGTGGAATTTCTCAGTAACTTGTGGTAGATATTATGAAACTGTAGCATTTGGTGACATCCAATGGGAGCATAAAACAAAGGCAGGGACAAAGTTTGATGTGTGAGTTCTACTAAGGCAGAGAAATGCACTTTTACTAGTTATGAGCAGTTAGCATCCAGTACATTCCATACAGTAAATTTGATGTAGTACTTTTCCTTTAACTTAATGCAGAGTGACCATCTAGGATATAAAATACAGAATAATGCATGCAAATGTAGTAATTGGATTATATATATAAAAAACAAATCAATATACCCAATAAATCCCAGAAGCGAAGCTCAGATTTTCAGTTAGTGTACTTCAGAGATGATGCATTCCAACGCTAAGTCTATACTTTTTCTTTATGTTTTTTGTGTTTATTTCTATAGGTTAATGCTCAGAAGAGCATAATACTAGTACTATGAATAATTCTGAGTCACATGCCTATTCTTTGAATGATAGTAATCCTTACATACAGAACTTTTTTGTTCTATAAATTTTTGTCTTTCTGCTTGAGTGTCACAGATATGAAAATACATACAAGGCCTGTGTAGATACAGAAAAAGGTATTTGGTATAATACATACCCTGAAGTAGAGTGGCTAATTCTAACAGATGCATCCCTTCCCTACCCTCATATCCATCTGCCACAAGCACCTAAAAACACAATGTTAGCAACCACCCCAGCAATGCATTCCATCTTCCCAATACTATTTCATGATGGTGTGCACATGCCCATCTAGCTGTGCTAGATGCTACTCAAGCCATGTTTTTTTCAGCACTATTGATCTAGATCCGCAATCTGGGGATTCATGTCATGGGCAGCACAGTAGTGTGGCAAGGAGCATTGTCACCTCACAGCAAGAGGTCCTCCGGTTCGATCCTTGGCTGGAGTATATTCTGTGTAGAGTCTGCATATCCGCCCTGCATTTGTGTGGGTTTCCTCTGGGTGCTCCCTTCCTCCCACATTCTAAAGGCATGTGTCTGGAGTGTTTCTCCCTGGGTCTCCACTGAAAATGGGCTTTGTCCCAGTTGGACTTTCCCAGTACACAAATGTTAAATAAATAATTGATTGACAACTCTATCATCATTTGCTGAGTGACCAAAAAATGGCTAAAGGAACATTAAAGCTTGGAAGGAAGTTTTTATGGGGATTACTCCCCCCTGCACCCCATAAGTGAGAAAATGTCCCCCCTAATCTTAACTATATCTGCTCTGAGATCACACAACAGTGGCGCAAAAAGGGAACAATGTTTTCAATCTTTCAACACTCACTAAAAGTGCCATTGATCAACTGACACAGTCCTTGGTCTGATGCATAGATATTTTGTCTCTCTTTTTTTCTCCTTAGCACATAGATTACCTGTCCTCTAAACTGTTCACCATACTCCATATCCCTCAGCACATTCAACCAATTTGATCTTCTCTCCCTGATATAGCCTTCAGAATTAGGCACAATTTTACTTTTATATGTTTTTATACAGACAACATAGGATACATGCGAATGACTCCTTAAGGACATCAAACAATTTTTGTCTAATAAAAAGTATATATATTGTTAGAAAGCTTGTGAGGAAAGTATTATTCTGTTATTTTTGTTTTACTTGGCTCGCTTGTCTGAATACTTAATAAAGGATTTTTGACTGGAAACAGACTGCCTGCCCTGCTTGGATTACTTTTGAACACTTAGTAATTCTGTACAATATTTTAATTAAATATTTTTTTATTTTTTGATGTAAAGCGAGTTTAAGTTCGCTATTTCTACTACCACTGTCTGATCTGATTAATATACAGTGATTAACTAGATATATATGGAATGAAAATCTTCCACACAGAGAAGTTTCTTACACTGTTTTGAACTGATAGCACTAAAGATCTCCATGCACTATTTCTAATTCAAATAACGTTGCTAGTCTGATTTCCACTATATTTACAAATGTATTGGTATTTTACAAAAGTGCATATTGTAGGCTTTCTCTGTATTCTCTTGGTTGAAATATTAGAGCTTTTTTAGTTATTTTGTTGTGGCTATGCATTTATTTATTTATTTTTGTTTTAAATAAAGGAATGTGAAGTGATTTTATTAAAAAGGGGGGAGCAGTAGCCTAACAGGACCAACCCAGTCAACAAAAGACAAACAAATAAATAAATAAAAACAGACAGTAATGCTCTAGTTCACAGCATCTGTGGTGCCCTTTTTCTCTGGTACTCATTGGTCCCTTTTGACCTGTTGGCCCCAAGCAGCCACCTAAAATGCCCCTTTTATAATCTGCTAGTGCAGAAAATAATAGCAGTGCCACAAACATATATTTTTGGTTACTAAAGCTTCTCCATTTAAACATTCTCCTCTAATGTGCACTTTGCTTGCTTTATATTTTACTTTCTAAACTACTGCGTTCTTCAGGTTTGCAAAGAGTTACATCGTCTGCAGGTTTTCATGCAGGACATGAACAAGTCTTCCTAATCAGTTTTCTTGTAGCTGGAATGTAAGACTATGCAATTGTACTGCTGAAACTGGAGTTGCCTAAGAAATAAGATAAATATATGATGTAGAACAGCTGTAGCACACCTCAGGAGATGACTCAAACATCTCACTGTGGAAAGAATGATAAATATCTGAAGGCATTCTGTTTCCATGGCAACTGAATATGGCATTACTTTGTACAAGAAATGGCAAGCTTTACAGAAGCAGCCTTTCATACTGCGGTAAAGCAAATTAATCTGAACCATAACATGTTAGGAATAAGAGTAATTAAAGTGCATCCTTCTTCTTAACTAACTCTTAATATTGTGTTTGGATTGTTCTAGTGCACCATGGCTTTATTACAAGCAATTCCCTCAATCCATGCAAAAGATGTGGCACTGGACCCCCTACAAATAAACATATCTTCCACTCTATCAACTTCAATATGTTTGGAAAGAAGAGATATCTGTTCAAAGCAGACCTCCATTAACACATATGCATGCACAACAAAACATTCATAAAATATACATTCTTTGACTTATTCTACTGTGTTTAGTTTGATGTTCTTCACATTGATCATTGCTGCAGCAGCTTTAGCTATAGGAATTATTTCCTGCCAAGGATATAATGGCTAGCCAGCTTCCAAAGGTTCAGGACACCTCTTATGCTCCCAAACTGTCAAGCAGCTCAAGATGAGCTGACTAAAAGACAAGTTTGGGAGTGAACCCTTCAGAGCTTTATTGCCACTGAAAAGTATGCTCCTCTGAGACTTTTGAGGATCGATGGTCAGCCTGTGCTTTCCTTTGTTGGATAAATAAGTTTCCTTTGGGGGAAAAACTATTTTCTTATATTTACTGATATTTTATTACCTTCATGGTTTGGGGAAAGTTATTTTAAAGCTAGGACTGTTGTCTTTTAACAGACTTGAGACTGCAACCTACTTTTCAAGGGAGCACTCATTTTTTCTGTCAGTTTTAAAATATTGTAAATTAACTGATAACATATTTTTGGTGGAGAAATTGTGTTTAATTTTCCATTGTGGAGCTGTCATAGTGCTTGAAACTGCTTTTTAGTGTTTCCTTCTGTCAAAAAAGTAAATTCTGTGAATTGGCAGTTTTCACTGGCATTTTCTGCTTGTCACCCCTGAGAAAAAGGCACCATTTTTAGACTGAGCTTGGAACACATTGTCTGTCCCATGGATGGTCCTTCTTCCAGCTACAAAAAGAAAAAGTTAAACAAACAGCCTTCGCCACCTCAGCAGGCTAGCAATTTGCCTCATTTGCAGGTGAGTGACTCTGATGTGGCCATTTGTCATACTTTGGATCGCTCTTCTACCCTGGATCCCGTTTTGTAGCACCTGCAGACGTTATGGACTAGGGGTTAGCCATGTCCACTGCAGCTGTTGGATTCCCCTTAGTGGGCAAGGAAGAGCCACTCTTGCCAGTCCTGGAAGAGGGAATGGGGAAGGTTTCCCTGTTATGTTAGAATGTTGTACCCATCCCTGGGGTATCATCATCTGCCATTAGTAACACGGTTGGCCCCATTTTTTCCTGTCAAAAAGAAACAGGAAACCAAATATGTATCTACTCCTCTTCAAATTTCTTTAGACAGGAGTGATTTACTGGGTCTGGTTCAGGGTTTAATTCGGCTTATTGATCCTTCTTGTAGAATAGTTTCTGGTAAAAGAGGGATAACTCATTTCCTGAAGAGATTCAAGATTCTGAATCTGAACAAGAAGATGCAAGGACAGATTTGAAGATTTGTCATCAGATTTCTTCTTCAGACTCAGAGGAAAGGTCAGTTTCTGATTCTTACTGATGGGGATTCTCTTTCTATAGGGCTATTGCTAGAATGTCCCAGTGTTTTCAGTGGGAAAACACTGATGTTTCTCAGTGCCTCAGAAAATACTATGAGTTGTTACAGAATGATTTTCAGTACCTACACCCATGCCTCCTGTCGCTTTTGTGTTAGGACACGAATAAACGAGTCTTCATGGGTTCTGTTCAAGCAGCTTTATTACATACAAACACATTACTACTGTTGACTATTGAATCTAACTTATGTAACTTGTATACAATTAATGACTATGATCTTGTATGCTTAGTCCCTAGCTGCTCCTACAAAATGGCACTAAGGTTGTGCACGTGTGGGGGTTATATACGTGCATGTACCTCACATGCTTCTTAAAGGTACAAGCACACACACTTTACACTCTGATCTACATCCTCCCTCTTTGAGAAATAGACCATACAATTGTTATGAGACTTTTTGGCATGCAGAAATCACAGGTAATCTATAGACATGCATTATACAATACTAAACATATAGGTATATGCAATTATGTTCACGTTGCTGCGTATTTCACACTTGGTTTAGATATTCATCCTTATCATGTGACATAAAATTGGGAATTAGATTTAGCTACTGGGACAGTTTCTGAAAAATGGTTGACCTGTGGAATGTTCAAGTCACTTTCTGGAGCAGAATCAGACTTTTGAACACATTCTGGTCTGGAAAAAGTGTCTGACTCACGCTTTGATTTAGAGTTTCCATCAGAGAAACAATGTTGTGATTGTGGTGATGATGATGGTTCTGTACAGGAAGAAGATGTTTGTGATTCCTCCTATACTCCATTTATTCAGAATTTACCAAGTAAGATCTTGGCTCAGCACTGATGTCTGTAATCTGTCCTATTCAATCAAAACCTTTTGTTGTCTGAAGTTGTAACGTCTTTCCTTCCCTCAATGGACAAAATAGTCTGCTCGATCAGTCGTAACTAGATTTCTGGATATTACACTTCTTAAACAATTGAGCCTCGGTAGTTTTAGTGTTCTTCGACTTAGGCTGCAACAAACTTGAAGAAATAGGTAGTGTAGATCTAGTTTGCCAGGAAAGTAGTGTTTGAGCAGGTAAGCCAAGAATATCATTACGGGGTATGTTTCTGAGATTAGGCAAACTCAAGAATATATCTTTATTGTTACGCTTTGATCTGTCAAGTAATTGCTTTGCACTCTGTACTACTCTTTCAGCTAGTCCATTTGACTGTGGATAGTCTGGACTACTAGTAACATGTACAAAGTCCCATTCTTTTGCAAATTTCTGAAACAACTGACTAGTAAATTAAGTACCATTGTCAGGAAAAATGTTTGTGTGGACTACTATGAACTTAGAAATGACATTTCAACTTAGTAATAACAGCAGTTGAGGTTAAGTTAGGTAGTAGATCAATTGCGAACCAATCTGAATAAGAGTCTACCAAAACTAAGTAGTGTTGATTGTTCCACTCAAAGATATCATTTGCTACAGTAGACGAAGGTAGTTCAGGAATTGGACTTAGGTGAAACAGTTCTCTTTGCAAATGCAGTCTAGTACTATTGCATACTGAACAAGTAGAAACAACTCTATCAGTGTCTTTTGATAATGAAGGCCAAAACACTAATTCTCATGCTCTTCTCTTAGTAGATGTGGTTTCTGGGTGACCACAATGTAAAATCTGGGTGTGTTCTTGTTGTAAGGAAGCAGGAACAACAGTTTTAGGACCTTTGAAAATAATGCCATCTTCCATCAACAATTCATCTCTGTAAGGAAATTACACTTGCACTTCAGGTGATACACTAGATTGCTTTGACAGCCATCCTACATTAATATAACGCTGGAGCTTCTGTGAAATTGGATCAGTCTGAGTATGATCTCTTAGCTCATCAAATCTAGTGGTGGAAAAATTATGCACTGACATCACATCAAAGTCAAAATTCTGTGCATTAAGCTGTTCTGTTGTAATTCTGGGAGATCTGGATAAGGTATCAGAAAGATAAAGCAATTTACCTTTAGTGTAGACCAATTTGAAGTTGTACTTTTGCAATTTGAGCATCATTCTTTGTAATCTCGCTGGAGTGGAACACACAGACTTCTTTAGAATAGTAACTAAAGGTTGATGATCAGTTTCAATCTGAATAGCTCGGCCATAAATATAATCATGAAACATGGAACATGCAAATACTATTGCCAACAGCTCTTTCTCAGTTTAAGCATACTGCATCTCAATTTGCGTTAGTGTCCTAGATGCATAAGCTACTGGTCTGCCCTCTTGAAGTATAACTGCACCTAGGCCAAATTTTGAAGCATCACAGGAAAGATAACTGTTTTGTTTACATCATAGTATCTTAATGTAGGTGGGGTGGCAATTTTCTACTTAAGGTCTTCAAATGCCTTCTGATTATGTTCTAACCATGGCCATGCAACATTTTTGCATGTTACTTGCTTAAAGATGCTGTCAACTCACTGAAGTCTAGTATAAATTTGCCTAAGTAATTGACCATGCCCAGAAAATGCTGCAAACTTTGTACATTTTGTGGTGCTGACATCTCTAGAATAACTGTTTTCTTGGTTGGATCTGGTCTCCAGCCTGTACCTGTAAACCAACGTCCTACATACATAATGTCTGGAAGTCTGAATTTGCACTTCAAAAGATTGAGTTTTAAGTTCACTTCACATGCTCTGTCTAGAACTTTCTTTAGGTTTCTGTCATGCTCTGCTTCACCATTGCCTCCAATGAACAGATCATCTACTATTATGCCACATGGATAACATGAAAAAATTTGCTCCATTGCACTCTGAAAGACTTCACTTGCAGAATTTATTCCAAATGGCATCCTTAGTAATCTGTATCTGCCAGAGTACCAAAAGTAGTTAGAAATGAGGATTTGCAATCTGGCATCACTTGCCAAAATGAACTCTGCATCCAAAACAGAAAATACAGTGGCATTTGGTATTAGAGCTCCATCTTCTTCAGCTGTGCACATTGGATGATATGGTCTTTTTAATGCTTTGTTCAGATCTCTTGGGTCAATGCATATTCTAATTTCATCTAAGACTTTTTTGTGAGTGGCTACATTGGATGACACCCTTTTCTGTTGGTTCTGAAACTGGACAAATCACACCTTGGTGCACCAGTTTATTCAACTAAGCTTTAACTTTATCTTGCATAGGTATTGGAACTCTTCTTGCTGGTTTGACTATTGTAGTGATCTCAGGGTCTAACTTCATGGAATACACAACTGGAAATTTGCCTAACTTGTCATCAAAAATGTCAGCATACTCTGATAAAATGCCTTCTGAGAAACTGGAACTCGGAACTGCATTTATATGATGAACTTCTTTAGCAAAAGAAAACAAATTATTTCTTAAACTATCTTTGAGACCCAATAAAGATTGAGCTGGTCTTCGGACTGCATAGAATAACAAGTTGTAACAGTTCTCAGCCAAATAACATGAAAGTATCACTGAAATTTTGGTTTATATTTTTTCACCTCCATAAGCAACAAGTCTTGCTTTACTGGTTACATCGAGTTTTTCATTAGTTCTCACTCTAGCAAATGTGTCTGCTGATATAACATTACACTTTGAACCAGTGTCTACTTTGAGCTCTGTGGATTTTACATTAATCTGGACAATACAAAACACTTCACTACTTGTTAATAAGTTCACTGCATCAATTCTTTCACCAAGCACTGATACACCATCCACAATAGAAAGCTGACTGCTTTGGCTCTACTTGATCAACTTGCTTTTTTGTGTGACTTTTCTTTACAACTAAGTGAGACTTACTTGATCTGGAAAACTTTTGGAAATGATTCCATCTTTTACACTTGTGACATTGCTGACCATAAGCTAAGCACTTTTTTTCTTTTAGACTCATGATTCGCACCACAATTGCGACAGTTAACAATAAAGCTAGATTTGGGTTTTGCTGATTCATGCTTGTGTTGCACTGAGCTGGCGCTGGAGCCAGCATCTTTCTTGGAACTTTCTGGAAAATCTTGTGGCTTCTTTGAAAATCCTGTAGCTGCCATGTGCTTAGGCCTGTTCTTGTTTGCCATGTGTTGCATATTATCTACATGCACTCTGGAACCAACTGAAACCATGCTCTTGTCACTCACAAGCAAACTTGTGTGATTCTCTGTCACTTCATGGATATGGCAAATCTCTATGGCTTTGCTCAATGTTAAATCACTGTCACGAAGTAAAATCTTTCTCATAGCAGCACTGTTAATACCACATATAAGCCTGTCTTTTATCAGCTCATCTTTTAAATCATCAAACCGGCTTGTTTCAGCTCTGTTTCTCAAGTCAGTTATATAAGCTGCAAATGTTTCCCCTGGTTTCTGATCTCTGGTGTAAAACAAATGCCTCTCTAATGTAATATTCATTGGGGGGGGTACAAATTTCTCTGAGCTTGCCCTTCAAACACTCGAGATCTTCCCTTGATTCAGCTTGTACAACAATATGGTGGTCTGCACCTTCTCCTTCATATACTGCTGGTACATGCACAAATGAATGCTCTCTTTCTATGGCCTCTGACTCAGCTAGGTTTAGCAAAATGAATGCCCTTGTGCATGCATCTCTATATGCATAAGCTGCTTGTATGAAAATAATTGTACTCTTGCTCAAATATTCTCCAGTTCTCTGCAATATTCTGATCAAATACAAGTGGTAGGTGTTTTCAAAATCTGTCTGCCATATTAACACATGCCAGCAAAGGGGTTTGAAAATAGCCATAACCATACACACACGCACATATGCCAGAATTAATGCCAATAAATGTTCAATGCCTTTGTACTCTGAACTTGTACCTTTCATTGGGCTTTTTGGAATTATGTGAATAAACAAACTCATAGTACTTTTGATTAACTAGACTTTGTGAAATAAACTTCTCAGGCTTTTCAATACTTTACTGGACTTTGCAAAATAACTTCTCAGGCTTTTCAGTACTTTTGGATTTTTATCAGTAGAGACAAAAATGCTAAATTAATTTATCATCACTTGATATACTTTTGGAATGTTATCAGTAAAGGCAGAAATGCTACAGTAATTTATCATCACTTATTAAAGTTGTCACTTTAAGAAACATTCAAGAACTTTACAATGTGACTGAGTAATTCTCGAGCACTGTGATACTCTTGTAATGTCGTCTTTTGTAAGCAAACACCTGTTATCATTGTAAGAAACATGCCATGCAACTGCACAATGCGAATAAATCAATCATCTGTTGCCTTAAACTCAATAACTTTTTGAAGTAGTTGCACTTTGTGAATAACTGCATACAGCACAGCACACTGAAATGTCCCCAAAATGGCAGTACTTTACTAGGCAACTCTTTACAGTGCAAGACACACTCTGTAATGGCGGCACTTTGCAAATAGACACACCCAACACAAGAAGCTTTTTCGATATAGCTATACTTTGACTGGATTACACAAAGTAGTTGCATTTTGCTCACAACAAACTCTTTGAAATACATGCACAGTAATAAGAACACACTGTGAGCACTTTTACACACTCTGAGATACTTTGAATAACTTTAGTTATGCCCTTGATACAGTACAAAGTCGTAATTATGCCCAAATACAGCACTTTGCCAAAACACATACAGTGGCCTTGCTTTACTTCACCCAATGTGCCCTTTATTTTTCTTATTGTAATTGTTTTGCTTGTTTAAGCCCTTTGTACACTCAATACTGTTTTCTTGTGCTTGTTTTACTCTAAATATGCTCAACTCTGCCTCAGACACACTCATTTTGCTTTAAACACACTTGTTTTCTGCTTTAAACATGCTTGTTTTGCTTTACAGTTAATCATGTCATTGAAAACTTTTATGTTAAACATTTTCTTTAGTTAACAAACTTCTAAACTTCTGCTTGCCTGGTAATGTGGTTTGTGCCCTTGTAATGCCCCTTTATTGTATTTTGCATCAAGTAAAGAGTTTTGTGTTATTTCTTATTACCTTTGATTCTTTCTGGCATTTTTTTGTGCATTTGTCTCTTTATTTTACCTTCACTGTCATCTTTACATCTCATGGCTCTGAATATTCTTCTCTCTTCCATCCTGATTCTGACACCATGTCCCTTTCATGTTAGGACACGAATAAACAAATCTTCATGGGTTCTGTTCAAGCAGCTTTATTATATACAAACACATTGCTATTGTTGACTATAGACTGTAACTTAGGTAACTTTTATACAATTAATGACTATGATCATGCTTGCTCACTCCCTAGCTGCTCTTTCAAAATGACACTAAGGTTGTGCATGTGTGCGGGTTATATAGTGCACGTACAGCCTTGCATGCTTCTTAAAGATGCAAGCACACATACTTTACACTCTGATCTACACTCCAGTCTTGTCTGCTTTAGAGGACGTGTGTGCTATTGCCTGCAATTTTCCTGATAGCCAGGTGTCCCTAAAAACACAGATAGTATGTGTAAAGTTCCTCAGTATTTTAAATACTTATACACTATTCCCAAACATGACACTACTGCTGCTAAACACTTAGTTAATTAAAATTCTAGTCTTTCTAATAAGGATGGAAAATCTATTGATATGTATTGGGAAAAAGTGTATACATCTGCAACTTTGATTTTCAGAATTGTAAATTATCAGGCTGATGTGTTAAAGTTTGTTCTGACATATTGTGAAAGGAATGTTTTATCTACAGTTTCTTCTTGTGAAGAAAAACTACATTAAATCACTTAGTTTCTTCTATTGCATAGGTCACTACTCATTGTTTGTAGCTTGTTTATGATTCTGTTGAGACTTCTTTCAGGGTTATTGCCACTAGTACTGTTTTAAGGAGGCTTACTTGTCTGCATTCTCATAACCTCCCAGATGATTTAAAATATCAGATTTTAAATTCTCCCTTAGATAGAGATTTAGTGTTTGGCCCTTTTGCTGCAGAGGTGATCAAAAAGTGTGATGAAAGGGACAAGCTGATCCAGGGAATCTTCAACATTTTCATCCCTGCTTTTCCCAGTTGTCTGAGAGACTTTCTTTCTCTTGATCCAATTTTGGCACAAAACAGAATGAACAAGCTCAACAGAATTCAAGTAAAATGTTTTTTCTTTCATGTTATAATGCCTCTTACTATATTGTACTGTAGAGCTTTTTCTGCATTTGCTTAACTGTTTTATTGTAAATTTTTCACTGTATTCGTCTTCAGTTTTGTAAATTTTCTTGCTTACTTGTACTGTGGAGCTTTTGTCCCCAGGCCTCCACTGAAAAAGGGCTTTTGCTCAGATGGACTATCCCAGTTAACAAATGTCAAATAAATAAATAAGTGGCAAGGGGATTCCAAAAATAAGTCTCAACTTCCCAACAAAGGACAGTCCAACAAGTCTGAAAGACTGTTCAAGAGACCTTGTGACCCCCCTTGCACCCTGGCCCCTATTCTCTTCCAGAAAGTTTGAATCTCTGTTTCTCTTTTTGACAACAGATTGTTTCAGACAAATGGGCTCTGAAAATCATTCAGTAGGGTTACACATGGCAGTGTTGAGAAGATCCTCCTTTCCCAGAAGTTCATTCCTCATCTTGCAGGTCAGACCATTTTGTTTCCTCCTGTCCTTCATCACATGCTGTCCCAAGGAGTGATAGAGCAGTTCCTGCTTCCCAAGTGGGGAAGGAGTTTTATTCAAGGGTGTTCTTACTGCCTTGAATAATTAGGAAGAAAATGATTGGAGACCAGTTCTGGATCTTTCTTTTTCTAAACCTTTTTGTAATAGTGCCCACATTCAGAATGTTGTTACTTCACAACCTGTTACTTCTTCTTCCTCTTTCAGCTTTTCTGGTAACACTAGGTTTAAAAGATGCTTATCATCATATCCTTATTCATAGATTTCAGGTGTTTCTTAAGGTTTTGTGTGTCTGGATCATATTAACAGTTCTCTGCCTTACCATTCGGACTATCCACTGCACCATAAGTGTTCACAGTGTGTCTGGCTCCAATTATAGCTTATTGCAGGCTACAGGGTATCTAAACTTGTCAGATGTGATGAAGTCATTTACGATGAAAGTGCTTATCTTTTGTGTATTTTATAATTAAAGAGTAACTTATATTGAGCTTGTGTTTGTTGCTGTGGTTTGGCATTTTTATTTGTTTTTTGGAGTTTGCATACTATTCTACAAGTCTTTTCAAACATGTCACAGGTCACAAGGGCAAGTAAGAATGACATGTAATGAGTAGTCACTAAGCATCATGTTTTGTTAGGTAGGAAGAACTCAAAATGCCTGAAGGAAACCCACATGTATGAAGGCAAAACATGCAAAGCCCATGTATTTTTTAGATTTCTGTAATGTACTTGCCCCCAAAACTCTTCCCCTGTACAGACCACCTATTTTCTAGCTTTAAGTTTCTGCTGGTCTCCCCCACTCCCATTTAGTATGTGACTCTGAAACTGTGATACCCCTGCAGTACATGTTGAGTCAAACTGCTTTCTGTTATTTTTCCATTTTCAGTCAAGTGAATTATTTTTCTATCTACCTCTGCCTCCAACCATTTGGCAAACATATCTCATGTTTCACTTGTTTCACTGTGATTATTTTGAATGTCTATGTGATGGTAGCAAGTGTTTCCCTGCCATATTATTAAATCAGTAACATTCTGTCACAATTTTTTTGTAATCAGAAGTTACAATTCATCATGGTATCTGGCATCATTTTTTGTTTATATTGTTTATGCTTATTGTATTCCACAGTTGTTTCTTGTAATGAAAATGATTAACAACCAGTCATTAATCCCATGTCAACAAGATAATCAAAACAAAACACAGTACCTCTCTCTATCATTCTTCAAATTAGCCTGATTTTATATCTTCCAAGACAGTAACTGGAGTGATACTCAAAACCAGATGGTTAATCCTACCAGTTTTAGCCCAGATGAGCACTCAGCAACAACAGCTGACTATTACAGAAGTGTGAGCAGCTACCACTGTGAGCCATACAAGCTGTGTGAAGCTGCAGTTACTAATAATACTGGACTAGTCATGAGTGCAGTTCATAATGGGAAATGTTGTGTGCTCCATAAACAATACTTACAAGTGCTACATGAGCAAGTCTACCACTGTGGAAATACCTTGAACATTTTTGCTGTGTCTTTCAGGTAAAATTTTGGACCAGATATTGCTTAATGACCCTGTCATTTCCTAGTGTGAAGCCCCTCAGGTAATGTGCCCTTTTGGGTCAAATAGGCCCAACTGGCCTAGTGACAGCCCTGCAAGCCATGAACCATCACGAAAGAACATATACTGAACATACTCTCTAAAATGAAGAACACATCATTCATGGGGCCTGATAACTTACCTGGTTGCTTAATTAATAACATTAAATAAGAATTTGGCTAACCCACTCCTCAGCCTCTTAACCTCTACCTAGCAACTGTCTTTGTCCCACAGATATCCGGCCAAGTTTTTATGATGCTGTTATGATGCCAGTACACAAGGGGGCCCAATGATTGACCCTGGGAATTACAGATATGCCAGTCTAATGAGTCTTATATGCTATGTCATGGAGTATATCCTAAATGACCTAATTAACTATGATATTAAAAATCTTATCAGACTCAACCACAGCAGTTTGGCATTATTAAAGGTAGATCTTGTCTGGTGAATCTAGTAAACTTCTTTGAGTGGGTTCCTCAGGTTATATCCTGTGGGAAAGCTGTTCACACAGCATAGCTTGACCTCACCGAGGAATACAATGCTTTGCCACATGTAAACTTCAAATTGACCCATATGTGAACCTTGAGACAGAAATCACACATTAAGAGTAGGGGGTGCATCCTCCAAGAGCATGAAGGTGACCAGAGGAGTTCCACAGGGATCTGTGATATGACCTCTGCTATTCAGTATCTGCTTCTCAGATCCCCATACACCAAATGAGGATCTCTGGTTAACAAAGACTGCAGATGATTGTAAGCTAGGAATCATTGTCAAGTCCCCCTTTGACATACAAACACTCCAAACAGGAGCTTTTACTTGTCAATAGCTAGTGTATAAAACACGGACTCAAACTCATTGCTAAAAAGTAGCATTTGGTAGGCTTCAGCTGGGTCCAACTTATAGTACTGATAGCACATAACTTCAAAATGAAAAGGGAGAGAGATACCTGGTATTTGTGTGGATAGCTCCCTCTCTTTTGTTCATCATGTCACAATAGTGATTAGGAAATTATTTTACTTTGCACAGCTCATAGCAAAAAGTAACTCCTCCAGATCAAAGGAATTCCTCAACTTCTTTTATTCTGAATTGATTCAACTTATAATTGAGTACAATGATCCTTTTGGGATGTACCTTATTAAGCATATCAAGCAATTTAAAAGACCCAGAGCTTTTAACTAAAATGGTCATGGGCTTAAAAGACCTGAGCTACCAATAGAGACTGGTGGTTTTATGTCCATATTCAATATCATATAGACTACATAGGGGCAACCTGTGCCTTGCTTAAAAGGTTATAAGCGATCCAGTAGTCCAAGGGCTCTTACACCTCCAAAAACCAAACAGTCCTACTAACACTAGGGCCAGAGATCTAACTCTACTCCAATAAATAAGACAAAATGGAGGATATATTTGTCACTCAGCACCTTCTCTTCTCTGGAACAAGCTTCCTCTTTAAGTTAAGCAGTGTAACACACTGTCTACATTTAAATAAGAACTGAACAATTTGATGGGTATTCATAAATTTATCCCTGGTATGACTGACCTGGCCCTCCTTAAAAATGGAAGCAAGATCTAAATGGTGGTACTAGCAAGTGAGTAGTAGCCTTGCAACTCAGTTGCCTTGTAATCAGGGAGAGATCCAGTACTAGGTGACCTAGACAACTGCCAAAGATTTGGTGCTGACTGCATGGCCAGGCCACAACATTAATTAAAAAAAAAGAAAAGTTTTCCTGCTTTGCTCAACATTGATTAAAAAAAGAGGAAACATTGGCCATAACAATAATTAAAAAATAACATTTTTCTTGCTCAACATCCATGTCAATTACTGCTGCTGATGATGCTTTAAGATTTCCTGCTTGATGTAGATGCTTTCAGCCAATGAAACAGGAGCAGACATGCATGCACACACACTGAATTGGAACTAGTGCAAGATTTACTTTTACAGCTGGTCAGGCAGGTAAAAATATTGCAGCAGGTTAATGAAATGGCATTAGCAGCACGAGATGAAATGGCATTAGGAATATAAGACAATTTTTTTCTGCAGCATTGCAGCAGAAGAGGTGAGCAAATTGTGCTGCATTAAGAAATCCTTTCATAAATCACTGAGGATTACAATCAGTCTATCACAGTCATTAGAATTTCACAGTTTTTGTGTTTAGCAACATTCATGTTGATGCAAAACCTGTTTTAATAACTTTTAAAGTGACTTAGAGCAGTCTGATTTAATTTATCACCATTTTGCAGAACATCTCTGATTTTGCCACATATTTATTTCCTTTTCTTGAATAAGTCACTTTAACGGGGCAATTGGAAATTTAGGCTAAGCCCCTCAGTATTCTCTTTGACTGCAAGCCTAGAGACTTGTTTCTATGAATAGATTAGTTATGGTGTAGGAGCATTTTCACATGAACCATCTTCTTTGGATGTGATCCTTGGTTTCCTTATTGGTGACATTGTGCTCATTATTTAACTGAGGCTAAATTGGACAGCATGAAGTTTATGAATTTACTATTAATATTTTAACTGTGATTAGATTTTTAATTTAGCTTTTTTGTTTCAGGTTCTCAGGTGTGAAATGCACTGTATTTGGGCTACAACAGTTGGTCTAGCACTTAATGCAGATGAGTAAGGTTATGAGCTGATAAAAAGCTGATTTGTGTAGTACATGGTTTGATTCTCTCAGCCTTCATTTATTTTGTATGTGATTCTGCCAAGTTACTTCACCAGACAATACTCCTGGCTGCTCCTGAAAAGGGACACATGTTTAGTGGGCTGGCCGAGGCTGTTAGCGAATGAATTATACATGTTTTTAATTCCTGTACCCTTCATATAGATGTTTGTTAGTATTTCACTATATGCTATTTGAGTATGCATACCAGCATATCTGTTGTAAATATGAATTCCAAGAAAGAGAAATTTACTGTTTCTCATGCTAAGTCAGTTTTCAACGTATGACTGTTTAGTTAAGAAATTGTCTGTCAGTGTTTTTTTCTGAAACTTTTGAAATATTAGTTTTAAATGAAATCAAATTTCTGTTATAATTTTAAAAATAAAGGAAACAATTGTATGTACATTGACAGGTTTTAACAGTGTTTATGATCATTGGAGAGATACAGCCAGTGAGATATTGATATAGCTGTCAGATGCCTGATTCATAATACTGTATAGGGCCCTTTGTACACGATTCAGCTCTACTGATTCTGGAGGTGTATGCTGCAAAACTACAACATTATTATCTATTCAAGTCAGTCATACTTGTTTTGATCGATGTCAGAATGGGTAGCTATTCTTGATGACAGAGAAGAGGTAAAAAATGAGCTATAGGTTTCCTACAAGCATATAAACTCTCACGACTCAAAAAAAATCAGTGCTATATTCAGTGATAATTTTGATTTTTGCATGACTCATGAGTTGCTGAACAAAAGCTGCTGCTGCATTTATGTCATCTGTAATTCTTTTGCTTAATTCATTGTACTAAAATTGAATTAATACATTAAACATGCCTAGGTTGTGCAATATAATCTAAGCATATTGCATTTTAGTAATACATATTTTACAGAACCTTCTTTATAGCCTCCAGAAACTGTAAAATGGGTTGACATTTGTCAGGCCACATAGTCTGCATTATTTGGAGTGATGATCATAACAGACTTATTTTCAGCATCCAGTGTGTAGTCATTGTTGCATATTACTGTTATACAGTCTTTTCTACAAGACTGGATTGTAAAGGATTTCTGCTTTTTAGTTAAAAAACTGTTACTCTGGCAGTTAGTGTAGAGGACTAAAGCTTCAACTTGTTAGTGAGCTGTTCCTGTGGCAAGAGTGCAGGCTTTGAATCTATTTACCATCATTTACCTACTGTGTGACATTGAGCAAGACACTTAACCAGGCAGCACTTCGGAGTAAGTGGGAGTTTGGGCTAGGCTCCTTAATAGTCTGCATGCATAGTAACTATGAACCTGATGTCATTGTTTGCCAGCCATCACCTATTGCATAGTTGATCTAGTTAAGTAAAAGTTATAGCAATATCACCAACACACCATTTTTAGTGCTGCATAGCTAATTTATTCTTCAAAGGCAGCAGGCACTGAATTTGTAGGTGAAACACTGAAATGCAAAGTTGTTAGCTAGCAGCAACCTCTGCATTATTAATAGTTCTCTTTAATGTAGTAGTATTAAGATGACTTTTACATCTGAAGAAACTGTGCATATTGGTTTAGCATATGTTATCAGGTGGTTAATATTTCTTATGCTATCATAAATACTCTCTTATTTAAACACCTGGCTGGATCTTTTTAATGTAGATCTTCCGAAGCTACCAATAACGTGCATTTAATTTATGTATTTATAACAATAAGCGCTACACAGAGTCAACAATGTGGCTATAACTGCTGGAGGGGGGTGGGGTATTCTCTGTGGGCAAAAATACCTTGTACTCTTGTTTGGTCATTTTTAAACAGTCTTTAATCTGGCTTTGCAGGACTAGTGCATGTGTATACATTTATGTTAAGTGGGAATACTTTGGCTACTCTGTTTGAAACAAATTTGAAATGTGCCTTTGGTCATTATTATTATTATTATATTATTATTAGATTTTAACACAGGCAACTGAGAAGGATACACTCAACAATGTAGTTGGAGGATGTCTGTAAATAAAGATGACTGACCCTGGTGACCTGATAAAGTTAAAAAGTCATTGGTCTGTCTTTGCAGGACTAGTGTGTATTTCTGTAAAGCAAATATACTGTGTTGTGGCCATTTTTATCACAATCAGATGTGATGTGTACACAGCTGATTTAATGGCAGTAATTGTTGAGTACAGATGATGGTGAATTATAATGACAGCTATATGAGTGGGCTTTTATGGTTGAAATTTTCTGAAATAGGTCCTTTTTCCATTACTGGTTCAAACATTTTGTTTCATTGCTTACTGGAAAAAATGTTCAAAATAAAATTTAAACCACAGCCTAATAAATGTTGCTGTACTAAGGAAGAAATGTAATTTAAAATAATCAGGAAGATGAATCAAACAACACAGCTGAGGGAGTAAGGTACACTTGATCCACCAGATGCATTTTCAAATGAATGTGAGTTTCAATGCATTTTAAATGAATGTGAGCTTCAAGGGAAGAGAAGTTTACTGTTGCTCATGCTAAGTCAGTTTTGAATGTACAACTGCTTTGTTTAGCAAATCACCATTAGAGCTTGTGCTATAAAATTTGGAATACAAGTTTTAAATAAAATCCACATTTCTATAATGATTATAAAAGTAAAAATAAAACACTGAGAGCTTTGAACAATGTTTATTATAACCTTTAGGAACACACTAAACAGCCTAACACCTCTATGTCAGCAAAGAATCAAAAATAACCACTTCTCCTGCTATCCAAGACCACCAAACATCTCATGCATGCCAAAGTCAAAAAATGGAAGAAATGGCAAGCAAACAGAAACACCTCAGACCTACTCAAATTGAAAGAACCAGGTAAAAAAATAGTCAACAAAGACAAAAAAGAACATTACCTGAAACTGCAGTCCAACCACAAACAAAACCCAAAGAAACTCTGGAAATCCATTACTTCACTATTTAACCCGGGGGGGGGGGGGACAACCTTTGCCCTCTCTTTGACAAAACTCAAAACAAAATTGCCTCTCTCTTTAATACCTTCTTTATCAACTCCATAGCCGACATCACAGCAAAATTCTCTCAAACTAACTACCCCACTTCCCACACTTCCCCACCTACAACACCAAGCTACTCCCCCTCCTCTTCTAAAACCAAACATTCACACACAGCCAATAGCCACTCCACTCCCACTTTTACTCTAATACCTATCCCTATGTCAACTATTAATAGACTACTAAAATGCACAAAAGCAGTCCGGACAAGCACCGTAAAGCCCAAAAAAATGTTAAAGTCCTTATTGTGAAGGCTGTTTGCAATACAAGCTGTAACACTGAAATTGAAATCCACTTGCACGTATAAAGCCACACTGAAGTCGGAAAAAACTTAAACCTTAACGCACTTTATTGTTAAAACAAGCGTTTTCGCTGTGGTTAAAACTACAGCTTCATCAGAGGCAAAAGTAAAATGCAGTGTCAGAGTCAAGTTTTTATGCAACACACCCACGCCTTAATTAGTAATGCAATCACAATGAAGGCGTGTTAGCAGCATTTCTTGCAAAAGTAAATTCAGGGAATGAAAGCTCTGTTTAGGAGCATTCTCAGAAGTATGTAGTTTCATACTTTGAAAACAGTTGGAAACCATAAAACATTGATGCATCAGCAGTTTGTTACGTTCATACACCAAGCAAATGTGCATTAAAAGCATGAAAGTGTGTAAGAAATATATACACAATAAAAGCAGTCTAAAAACAATGCATAACAGTTCTGCATATAAAAAAATGTTTATAGAAAAGTGTTTGTAAAAAAGTATCTAGTGAAATCACTACATGCAACTATAGTTGGAAGCCTTGCTAAGTATAAATCTTAACAGTGGTGGAAAGTATATGTTACTACAAATTACTATTAAAGTAAAATAAAATGAAGTGAAAAGTGAAGTAAGACAAAGGTAAAGGAGTTATCTTTTATAGCTCCTCATTTTCAGGACACAAGCTATATTGCAATGTTCATTCAAACCTGGGTACGAAAATTAGTCTAGTAATATTTGCCATTCTAGCTCCTTATTCTCCAAAAAGAGAGGTACTGGACCGCCTCTTTCTGTTTTCTTGACCTGGTCAATTGCAATAAAATGAAAGCTATGTCCTTGATGTTTCATTACGTGTTTAGCTAAAGCGTTTTCTTTTCAGTTTCCTTATGGCATAATCATGTTGGTACAGCCTGTCCCGTAGTCTCCGGTCAGACTTGCCTATGTAAAATGCTTCACAGCAGTTACATTTAGCTAAATAGACTATGGATCTAGAATCACAGTTAAGCTTATGTGTAATGTGGTACTTTTTGTTGCGTATTACAAAGGAATTGGAAGCCTTCACAAGGTGGCAATAGTTACATGCCCCGCACTGAAAACAGCCTTTTGTTCTAGTCATTAGCTCCGTCTGTTTACTTCTTTCTAGCAAAGTTTTCAAATTATTGCCTCTCCTATATGCTATCAGAGGTTTTGTGACTAACTTGTCCATGAGTTCCTCATTATTTGTTATGTAATACCAATTTTTATAAAGTATTATTTGAATATTCCTCGAGTCAATACTGTAATTTGTGATGAAACTATTTACAAACGAGGTCCCTGTTATCTCAGTGTTGGAGGTTGCCCTAAGAAAGGGTATGTTCTCCCCAACCCTCGGATTAGCCTCTAAGTCTTCCTCTTGTCCACTGAAAATTTTGTGTGGAAGTAAGGGTAGAAATTGACCTTCCCTTCTTTTATTATTGACCTCATCCAATATTTCTTCAAATAAAGTATTTGGGTATCCTCTGTTGGTGAACATTACTTCCAAGATTTTACATTCTTCTTGGAATAGTATCTCATTACTGCACATCCTGGCTGCTCGAATTAGCTGTCCCTTTATAATAGCCTTCTTTTGCTTGAATGGGTGGCAGCTGTTGTAATGTAAAAAGGAGTTGCAGTAAGTTGGTTTTCTGTATATCTTTGAAGAATATTCACAATTGTTAACTTCTTTATACAAGTGAACATCAAGGTAGTCAATGCTTAGCTCTGAGAATTTAGATGTGAATTTTAAAAAGTCAGTTGTGTTATTAATAGAAGAAACAAATTCATTTGCTAGTGTCTCATCACCATCAAAAAGGATGAAAATATCATCCAGGTATCTTGTGTAGAACTTGATGCGGTTCATTGTGTTAACGTCCTTAAGAATGTTGTCAACCTCCCAGTAGGCCATAAATAGGTTAGCTACTGTAGCACCACATGGGGACCCCATAGCTACACCTTGTTTCTGGAGATAATATTTCCCATTAAAGATGAAGAAGTTGGACGTAAGATTGATGTCTAAAAGTTGGGATACTAAATCAATTTCATTTTTGGGTGCCCCCAAACGATCTAACATCAGTGAAATCCATTCAATAGCCTCCAAGTGAGGTATAGACGTGTATAGATCTATGACGTCGATAGTGAGGAAGTTCAGTGAGTTGCTGTAATCAATTTCACTTATCTTTTTTTAGTCCACGATTATTCGCATCCAACAACGTACTGTGGATGAAAGTAATGATCTTACCAGTTTAATCCATGCATTAAACAAAAGAATGGATTCTTTTGTCAGCAAACTTGACGCTTTGGACCAGCGCGTCAATTTTACCACACAACAAGTCGCCGGATCACACCATCTACACCCAGCCTTACCTGCTAGAGGATTACAAAGAGGAGTGACGGGAATTCCTTCTGACACTAATTCTTTGCTGAACCTGGATTCCATACCTCCAGGTCAACCTGTCCGTAATGAGGATATTATTGAACCACCGAATGGTGTTCATTCCTTAAGGGACATCCTAACTGGTAGTCCTTCAACATCAAGGAACGAAGTTTCTTTACCAATGCCACCAGGGCTTATTGGTGTTCCGAACTTTGGGATATGGATTCAAAACACAGACAACTTGAGGTTTGTTACACCTCTGGAACAACCAGCTATGGGGCTTTCTAACTCTACGGTGAGTGAGAACAAAATAACAGACAGTCTAAAAGACTTTGATAATAAACTATTGAAGCTGAAAAAACTTCAATTAGAGACAGTTTATTTTCAACAATGTATCTCAGAGAAAATCATTCCAAAAGGCTTGCGGTCCTCTTTTAACCCTACTGGAATTTTTAAAAATAATGTTTTTTGTGCTGACTT
Organism: Protopterus annectens; assembly: GCF_019279795.1. Classification (NCBI taxonomy): domain Eukaryota; kingdom Metazoa; phylum Chordata; order Ceratodontiformes; family Protopteridae; genus Protopterus; species Protopterus annectens. The sequence goes on along the minus strand of NC_056727.1, from coordinate 963,932,783 downwards.
AAGGACATTGTTTGACAAACAAGGAATTGAGCTTATGGAATTGATCTCTAAACATTACAGCACACATATTACGAGATTAATTGAAGAAGTCAACCAACTGGACAGTTCCTTAAAACAAAACTTGCACTTTGATAGATATAAATACGATTACTCTCGTATCTTTTCCAGTATTGACAGTTTAGTGGATAAGTTAAAAGTGAACAAAAATAAAAAACTGGCAAGGGATAGGTTGAGCTATTCTAATGGAACAGCTTATCCTAAACTAATGGCTTCAACAAATACTCAAGTTGACAGTACTATTACAGAAACTGGGAATGAAAACAATGAGCCAAACCTAAGTGGAGGTGATGACGGGGATGAAACAGGAACGAACTTTAACTCAGCTGCACCTCCACATGGCAACTATGTGAAAGTGCACAACACCAGAAGTGGACAACAACACAACCAACAAAGGTATGAAAATCAGGGAAGGCATTTTTTAGGGAACCCGAAACAGTGCCCTTACTGCAACAAGAACTGGTCCAGACGATAGTAACAGGTGACTCTACTCCCAATTCAACGCCTATCACTAACAACAACATGTTAGGTGACTTAAGTATCTTAACGAATGAAAAAGGCAACTTTAAAATCTATAATTTTTCTAGCTTTCATGTGCCTCCATCCCTGATAGAACTACTAGCATTCGGGAACACTTTTGTTCCTACAACTAAATGTAACCTTGTTAAGACGTTGATTGACTTGAAATGCTTTGTCAGGAAACTGAACTTGCATGTAATGTTTAACAATGATGTTACTAACATGAATACTAATTTGAAATTAGCTAGTACTTACAACCCCCCACTACACAACATTTTAACACTTTTTGAAAAAACTTGTGAATTGGACCTCAGACAAATGGTCACTTTTTCACATACTAAAAAAGACCGGTTAGACTACAACATCACAGAAGAACAACTACAAGGCTTGGAAAACTTATGTAAAGCACCGGTCAGGGTAGTAAAACCTGACAAAGGAGGTGGGCTTGTAATCTTTGACAACTTCCTATATATTAGTAAAATGGAAACTGTCCTCGATAGTCCAGCTTATAGTTCATCGTCACTGAATGAGATGAACATGTCAATTTCTAGGACTAGGGGTTTTTTAAGGGACCTATTTATTAGTGGGTGCATTGATATTGACACCTACAATTACATTGACATCACAATGCCTAGGACACCAGTAATTTTGGTATACCAAAATTCATAAAAACTTGGTTAATCCACCAATCCGGGCATTGATTGATAGCCGAGTCTCTTTTACATACCCCAGTGCCCAACTTGTAGAAATTATCCTGAGCAAATATATTAAGAAAATATCACACATTTGCAAGGAGTTGTGGACATTTTTAAAAAAGATAAGTGAAATTGATTACAGCGACTCACTGAACTTCCTCACTATCGACGTCATAGATCTATACACGTCTATACCTCACTTGGAGGCTATTGAATGGATTTCACTGATGTTAGATCGTTTGGGGCCACCCAAAAATGAAATTGATTTAGTATCCCAACTTTTAGACATCATACTTACGTCCAACTTCTTCATCTTTAATGGGAAATATTATCTCCAGAAACAAGGTGTAGCTATGGGGTCCCCATGTGGTGCTACAGTAGCTAACCTATTTATGGCCTACTGGGAGGTTGACAACATTCTTAAGGACGTTAACACAATGAACCGCATCAAGTTCTACAGAAGATACCTGGATGATATTTTCATCCTTTTTGATGGCGATGAGACACTAGCAAATGAATTTGTTTCTTCTATTAATAACACAACTGACTTTTTAAAATTCACATCTAAATTCTCAGAGCTAAGCATTGACTACCTTGATGTTCACTTGTATAAAGAAGTTAACAATTGTGAATATTCTTCAAAGATATACAGAAAACCAACTTACTGCAACTCCTTTTTACATTACAACAGCTGCCACCCATTCAAGCAAAAGAAGGCTGTTATAAAGGGACAGCTAATTTGAGCAGCCAGGATGTGCAGTAATGAGATACTATTCCAAGAAGAATGTAAAATCTTGGAAGTAATGTTCACCAACAGAGGATACCCAAATACTTTATTTGAAGAAATACTGGATGAGGTCAATAATAAAAGAAGGGAAGGTCAATTTCTACCCTTACTTCCACACAAAATTTTCAGTGGACAAGAGGAAGACTTAGAGGTTAATCCGAGGGTTGGGGAGAACATACCCTTTCTTAGGGCAACCTCCAACACTGAGATAACAGGGACCTCGTTTGTAAATAGTTTCATCACAAATTACAGTATTGACTCGAGGAATATTCAAATAATACTTTAAAAAAATTGGTATTACATAACAAATAATGAGGAACTCATGGACAAGTTAGGCACAAAACCTCTGATAGCATATAGGAGAGGCAATAATTTGATAACTTTGCTAGAAAGAAGTAAACAGACGGAGCTAATGACTAGAACAAAAGGCTGTTTTTAGTGCGGGGCATGTAATTATTGCCACCTTGTGAAGGCTTCCAATTCCTTTGTAATACGCAACAAAAAGTACCACATTACACATAAGCTTAACTGTGATTCTAGATCCATAGTCTATTTAGCTAAATGTAACTGCTGTGAAGCATTTTACATAGGCAAGTCTGACCGGAGACTACGGGACAGGCTGTACCAACATGATTATGCCATAAGGAAACTGAAAAAAGAAAACGCTTTAGCTAAACACTAATGAAACATCAAGGACATAGCTTTCATTTTATTGCAATTGACCAGGTCAAGAAAACAGAAAGAGGGGGTCCAGTACCTCCCTTTTTGGAGAATAAGGAGCTAGAATGGCAAATATTACTAGACTCATTTTCGTACCCAGGTTTGAATGAACATTGCAATATAGCTTGTGTCCTGAAAATGAGGAGCTATAAAAGATAACTCCTTTACCTTTGTCTTACTTCACTTTTCACTTCATTTTATTTTACTTTAATAGTAATTTGTAGCAACATATACTTTCCACCACTGTTAAGATTTATACTTAGCAAGGCTTCCAACTATAGTTGCAAGCAGTGATTTCACTAGATACTTTTTTACAAACACTTTTCTATAAACATTTTTTTATATGCAGAACTGTTATGCATTGTTTTTAGACTGCTTTTATTGTGTATATATTTCTTACACACTTTCATGCTTTTAATGCACATTTGCTTGGTGTATGAACGTAACAAACTGCTGATGCATCAATGTTTTATGGTTTCCAACTGTTTTCAAAGTATGAAACTACATACTTCTGAGAATGCTCCTAAACAGAGCTTTCATTCCCTGAATTTACTTTTGCAAGAAATGCTGCTAACACGCCTTCATTGTGATTGCATTACTAATTAAAGTGGCGTGTGTTGCATAAAAACTTGACTCTGACACTGCATTTTACTTTTGCCTCTGATGAAGCTGTAGTTTTAACCACAGCGAAAACGCTTGTTTTAACAATAAAGTGCGTTAAGGTTTAAGTTTCTTCCGACTTCAGTGTGGCTTTATACGTGCAAGTGGATTTCAATTTCAGTGTTACAGCTTGTATTGCAAACAGCCTTCACAATAAGGACTTTAACATTTTTTGGGGCTTTACGGTGCTTGTCCGGACTGCTTTTGTGCATTTTACTGGTTTCCGTTTGTCTGCATTAATAGACTACTACTAAAGCTAAAACCTTGCTCAAACGCCCCAGATGATATACTCTCAGAATACCTAAGAATAGCTGTTAACAGTATCACCTACCCCATAAGCATACTTCTCAATAGATCCATACTCAAGTCTTATGTTCCCAAAACCTGGAAAAGGGCCTTCATCCTTCCACTCCATAACGGGGACAACAATACTGACATCTCTAACTTCCACCCCATTGCAATTCTTTCCCTTATCTCTAAAATCTTAGAAAAATGCATCAATATTCACTTCTTTGATATCTTCCTGGCAACCAAGTACTTTCACCCACATAACGTGGTTTCAGACCTGACCACAGTACTACTACTGCCCTTCATGCCTTCATGAATACTGTCAACAGAGACTGTGACACTGGCAAAGTTATCTCCACTATTTTCCTTGACCTATCTAAAGCTTTCAACACTATTTCTCACTCCTTACTCATCACCCAACATTCTAATATCAGTATTTCCCTCCCCACACTAAACTGATCCTCCAGCTACTTAACTGAAAGACAACAGGTAGCCATATGGGAAAACTCCATCTCTCCTTTTCTCAGCACCCCTACTGGAGTTCCCCAAGGCTCCATACTTGGACCACTCCTTTTCAACATAGTCATAAACAATTTCCACACATCTCTGCCTCCAGGATCTGTTATAGAATATGCAGACAACTCTACCATTCGCTGCTCTGCCAACTCCATATCCAACCTACTTCAAACAACTCATAAGGCCTTCTCCTCCACTGAATCCTGGATGCACAATAACTACCTAGCCCTGAATTCTAACAAAACCAAAATTATGTTATTTACCCCTAAGAAAACAAACCCCTTAAATAAAGCCAAATGTACTATCTACACACATATTAGGGCTTTAATCAAAGTTGTTAACCACACAAAGCTCCTTGGAGTCATTATCAACAAAGACTTAAATTTCCACCTGCACATACAGCACAACATTCGCAAAACACACTTAAACTTGGAACTCAGTATAGAAACAACCATTTCTTCAGTCCATCAAAAAAGCAACCCTAGCCACAGCCTGCCTATTTCCCTTACTCGCCTATAGTGCCCCTCTGCTTACTAACATTCAAAGCTCTTCTAAAGCCAGACTTGAGACATGTTACACCAAAATTGCTAAATTCGCAACAAATTCCAAATACTCCACTCATCACTACATAGCTTTTAAGTCACTGAAATGGCTCGAACTACCAAACTATGTCTCCTATCTACAACTAATCACAGCTCATCAAATGCTCTTTAAACCTCTAGGTTGCCCTGCCCTGAGTTCTATATTTAGCTACAGCCACCCAAAAAGGACCCTTAGATCAGGGTATGAAAACCTCCTGCATGTTCACAGACTAATCTTCCACCTGGCCAACTGCTTTACTCTTGCCAAAAACTGGAATGCTCTGCCTTATCTAATTAGAGCACCCAACAACCCCACTCCTTTAAAATTTCTCTACACAATCACCTGTCTTCAAGCTGGAAATGCACCTGTACTAAGCCCCCCCCCCTGCAGTTTACACTTGCTATACCACTTCTTAACTACCTTATTTCACGTAGTCATATAACTGTAATCTAAAAAGAGATCAAAGAGTAATTGTTCATGTAAATCCTTCTTAAAACGTCCACTTATGAATTATACCATTATTGGTTTTTACTATGTATTTTGTACAAATCTCTCCTTATTTCCTGTTCTATATGGTTTAGACTTTACTTTTTCCTATATATGTTGTATAAATTTAGTCTTGCAACTCAACTCTAATTTTAACTGTTAAAATTTTGTATTGTGGAGCTTTAAATTTTTGTACTGCTGAGCTTTTCTCCCTGGGCCTCCACTGAAAATGGATTCTCCATGCCCCAGTGGACTTTCCCGGTAAACAAAATACAAATAAATAAATAAATGTTTCCACCTTCACACATGTCACAAATAATTCTTTTTACAAAACATACAGAATACCCTCTGATAAAAAACATATATTTTTTAAAAGATTATATTCCTTCATAAATAATGATCGAAAGAAATTATATGAGATAACCTAATCATTTGCCTTTAATTAATTTACATTTTTGATAATATGGATGACAACTTTCCCAATGCAAAAATGCATGGGAATATGCGGGTTTGTGGAATATGGTGGACTTATAGCCATAAATATCCAAGTCTTTCCATAATTTAATTTTTTAATAATGAATTTATTTTGGGATGTCACATAAGTAAGACTTAAAAAATCTATAGTCATATTAATGTGATAATCACATCGCCACAGTAGTCAGGAAATCCTTCTATGTGGCACACCTCAACACAAAAGGTTTCTCATCCAGGAAAAAAAAGGTCAATGTTCCCCTCTACTCATCACTCATTAAACCCATTATAGAGTACAACGCTCCTTTTGGTATGTACCTCATAAGACATCTATGACAACTGGAAAAGCTGCAGAAATACCTCACAAAGAGGATTACCGGCCTCAAACAGATGCCCTACACAGACCGTCTCAAAAAACTTCAGCTTTACTCTGTCGCATATCACCTACTCAGAGTTGATCTCTGCCTAACATATAAAGCTATGTCAAACCCAGAATTGTTGGACATGCTCCATTTAAAGAAATCCCAATCCCTCCTAGCTACATGCTCTAGGGACGTAAACTTTGTCACCACAATAAACAGAACATGCTGGAGGGATAGATTCCTGTCCAAGAGACTTCCCTTACTCTGGAACAAACTACCTATCTATATCAAACAAAGCTCCTCATTAGCACTCTTCAAGAAAAATCTTGATGATTGGATGGGAGATAGGAAATTCACCCCGGGGATCACTTCTGTGGCTCTACTTGACAGGGGCACAGGAAAATAATTTTCTTCGGTGGTAAAAGCCAGGGTACCATTTGGCTAAGCTTATATAGGCCCTAGGGCCAATAGCCTAGTACCTACCTATGAACCTATGAACCTATGTCTTCAAAAATGCTACCAACTCAACATTGGTACCTATCCACAACATAAATATGTCATCATGGTACCTCAAATATAAGACAGCCCTATTGAACAGTGATTGTATATAAACATGTCTCCTTTTCCATTGGGTTAAAACCAAACTGGCGTACATGGGAGATGAAGCTGCTCTCATCACTACACCATTATGTTGTTTAAAAAATTCCCATTCAAAACTTAAAAAAATATATATTTTTCGGGTTCAGTCCATAAGTACATCAGACAAATGAATGTCTCTATTCTATAAATGTGAATGTTAACTCACAGCTTCACTAAGCCACTGCATGCCTAGATCATGTGGCATAACAGTATATAAGCTTTGTATATCAGTGATGACAAATACACATATTCATCCAAAAATAGCCACTGGCTATAACGTTGAGAAAGTGTCAGGAATCTTTGAGTATGTAAGATTGTAATTCTAAGACATGTTTAACTGTCTGATCCACAAACACTACTAAGGGCTCAGTAACAGACCATTTTAATGAAACAATTGGTCTAAATGGAGGAGCGTTTAAATTAGAATGGATTTTGGGATTATCAAATATTGCAGACATGACAGGAGTCTCAACATTTAAAAAAATAAAATAACTGCATTGAAATTACTTGCTGTAACAATAAACCTTGTAATACTGAGTAATATAAGCATGTACTATATGGATCTCATTCAGAGAAACAGTAGTTTAAAACCTGCGGTTGTTTAACAATGAAAGAATATTGAAAGAATAAACAACACTGCCCATTAGTGGAACTATGCCACCTCCTTCATCAGGTCTCATAAAGCTATATCTTCTATCCTTAGACAGACTTTTTAACACGCACATTTCTTGATTAGAAAGATTGCAGTATTTATTGTTCTTGTTAAACTTACAGCAGTATTCAATGTCATATTCATAAACCGTTTAAAAGTCTGAGCTGCAGGATGAAGTGGTTTATTAAAGCAGTGTGACCTCTTGAGATTAGATTTTGCTGTAAAAAATTATTCTTGCCAGCAAAAAACACTTGAAGATTTAACTTATGAGTAAATAATTTCAAATCCACAAGCATAGGGGTTAGATCTAAATTAGCTGCTGGAACAAATGTGAAACCTCTTTTAAATAATGAAAAATGTACCCGGTTTGCCTTGGTTCCTTTTATACTGTGTACAACTTTGATTGCTGCTGGTGGAAGCAGGTAGACACTTATGGTAGTCCTGATTTGGTATCTATACCTGGCTTATTGCTGTTCCTTTTCCATTCTTTAAATGCTGAGGTCTACCCATCCACCATTGAAAAAAGCACATTTTTCTCTTCTTCAGCACTGAGTTGCCCTTTGGAAGAAGCCACTGTTTTCTCATGGGAAGCTTCTAATCCTCCAGAGATCTACTTTATACTTTTTAACCATCCCTATTGAAATAAGATAATGAACTCTAGAATTTTGCACTATGCATTATAGTACTCCCATAACACACACGCGCACCCCCCCCCACACACACACACTTACGCACCAGAATACTTCAGAAAGCTACATTACTTATAACACCTTTAAGTGTTCTTTTAAACTGTCTGTATTTAACATTATAGTATGGAAAATAATAAAGAATGTCCAAATGTGCTCTGTCATAACCATTGATATGGTTTAGCTATAAAAATAAACTATAAAAATTGAAATTCCAGCACACAATGAACCATTTAAGACCTTGGCTTTTTAAATGAATGGCATATGTGTTTGCTTTTTATTGATGTTTACATGTACCGCTGGCCAGTCAGCATCATGGCACATAAAACAAAGTAAAACAGATAGGAAATTCCCTTCTCGGACATTGTTATTTTGAAACGTATGATTTCTAGACACAGTACAGCGTACTGATATCTTTAACTACAAATAGATTAGTCAGGTTCACACTGCCTCAGCTGATATTGATTCCCATGCTCTCTCATCTAGGTCTCTTGTCCTAGACAAAGTCTCCTTTCTGGTATGACTCTTAGCATGATACTGTTGTCTGTTACCAGCATCTGTATGACAAGACCAGTATTATAATTCCTGAATGTGTATTGTTAGGAAAGATTTTCTTACCCTTATTCAATCTATAGCTTCAGTCACACCCATCCCCATCATCTGTACTACAAAGCAGATGGCGGAGAGTTCTTTAAAATAATAGGGCAGAACAGCTAGTCTTATATGAGTTGTCTCCATTTTGATAATGACCATCAGCTCTGAACGTCTGCCACACAATTACCTTATGCC